>NC_061121.1:191784177-191849901 GCF_002878395.1 Capsicum annuum
AATAATAATAATAATAATAATAATAATAATAATAATTAGGTTATATTTTTTCTTTTAGCATATGTATTTTGTTTTATTTATATCGAATGTACCTAAGCCTAATGTATTTTTTTTGTTTAATTAAAAAATTTATGTTTGATCGACTTTGATTATATTTCTTATTTAGTTTTCATTTTTTCTTTTTTTTTTCCTTAACATGTCGAGGGTTGGAGGTAGGATTGAGTGTTTGACACAATTTTGACTAGCAAGAGTTTTTAGTTTTTCCAATAGATTGACCATCTATTGAAACAGATTGGTCATCTGTTGGAAGAACATAAACTAGTGGCTAGAATTGTATTGTTTTCTCCAATAGATGGCCCATCTGTCGCAACAGATTGGTGATCTGTTGGATGAACATAATACAGTTTGATGATTTGTATTGTGTTCTTTCAAAAGATTTGTTGCAACAGTTGATCCATCTGTTGGAAGAACATACTCCAGTTAAAAATAATAACTTTTATATTCACAACAATGAATTAAAAATATCAAAGTCTATAACAAAAAAACAACAACGCAAGTTTTACTATTACAATAATCATGGTGGATTACGATCTGGGCATGTAGTTCTTTTATGGCCAACATTCTTACATACGGAGCACTTATTTTTTTCTTGATGGAAATAATTCTCTGACTCCACGCCTCCTCTTATATCTCCTTCTTTCTAATATATGGAGGAGGTATTAATCTCTCTAAAAGCTCTACAGGAACAACCCAAGATTCTTTGGGAGGCACTGGATTAATATTCTTACTATATTTCATTATATATCTTTCCACCGAATAATATAGAGACAAGTACTCATAAATTTGAACTCCATATTGTGAATCATATTTGGATTGAAGCACTGCCATAGCATGTGGAGAGGGTATTTTGTCCAAGTTAAAAACTCTACATGTACAAGATCTTGTTTGAATATTGACTGTGGCAACATCCCCATGACCTTCGATACTGAACTTGTAATCTGCTACTTGATGAGAAAATAACTTATTCCCCAAACTGATATTCGTTGATATTTGTGTTTCCGCTTCTAAAACAAATTTGTTTCTTGTGTTTGCAAACTGCATACGCCTTTTGTAAAATAATTTGGCATACTTCTTTTTTATTTCATTAAATAACACAACGATGTAAGATTCTCTTTCAATGCCAAACAATGAATTCACTGATTCAACTATGTTTGACGTCATAATATTATATACCTATACAAAAAGATCACTTAGTATGACATCATACAATATTACAAACTCGTAACTCAAACAAGACATTAAATTTATGATAGTGTACCTATTTACCGGACAAAATGCCCGGCTCCATCTCTTGAAATTGAAGCATTCGAGAAGTTATGCTGCCTTGGGTGACATATCCCTTATTTGATTGAAATAGTAAAAATATTCAGTTATAACATATGCTTTAGCTTCTCTATTAAAAAGAGACACGACCTTTTCATTGTGAAAGTTGTTTCGAATATTTTCTCCAAGATGTCTCATGCAAAAATCAAAGTGAGCTGAAGTATAGAAAATTAAATCTATCTTTGGGATACTTATATGCCTATCCGAAATAATACAAAGCTCTTCGGTATCTTAAATATAGCTTCGCATTTGTTCAAAAAATATCCACACGAGGCATCACATTCTTTTTTCGCTAAACAAAAAACGACAGGAAAGATGTGACTCTCTGCATCCTGTGCCACCGCCGAGAGCATAACTCCTTCATACTTCCTTAAGAAAGTCCCGTCGATGGCTATGAATCTTCTCAACTGTTGAAAACCAAGAATCCAAGCACCATAGGATACGAAAAAGTACTTGAACCTTCCATTTTCATCAACATGCAACACCATCTTACTTCTAAAATTTGTGGACTCAAGCATGTAATGGTAGGCATCAAGGACTGCATACCCATGCTCGTGTGTCCCCCTAACCAAGTCCTTGGCAATCTCCATAGACGTATATATCTTACAATAACTGACCGTAACACCCAACTCTGTAAGGTGTTGGTTGGCCATATCACTTATAGAAGGGCCTTTGCCATTGGGAAATCTATTTTGAAAATATTGACCGAGGACCTTTGCCTTGACATGAGGATTATGGCTCGTAATATGCTCCGAACTACATGTGTGATACTTTTCATAAACATTAATGACAAATCTGTCAGAACTTAACTATTTCACAGCCCCTAACCACTACTTGCAGTTTGAATTAGCACATCTATAAAAAAGACTTTGCTCGAATTAGTCATCTTTCTTAGTCTGAAATTTTTTTTCAAGCAAGCAATAAATAAAGAAGTAGATAGATCTATCTTATTCTTGAATGACATTCCCTTGTAAAAATTAGTCCCATCATCTTGACGATTTTCCGACTGTGTTTATTGAGAAGAACTGCCCATCGTATTGCTCACAATAATGGGCGTAGATGTTTGATCATCTTCTCAAATATTCATGTCTAGATCATCCAACTAATCATCAAACATGTCTTCATATTGTTGTTCTTTTACATTCTGGTTCTCATTCTCTCTCGATTTTCAACCACGTACACCCTTAACACCGGCCTAACTGAATCACTCAGATAAGCACACAACCAAACCTGATCAGTTATCTTGAAAGGTAGTACCCTCTGATTTTCAAAGGATTTGTGCATGTAGCTGATGACGAGTTCTTCCGGCTGACAATTCAGTCCATAATAGTTGATAATTAAGTTCACAAAATCATCATACAAAATATCACTTTGGATTGTCATATCTATCATCTCTAGCATTTCACCCTCCTTCCATCGCCATACATATTTATTGCTCTTCTTGATCCATTCACCATGACAATCCATCCCTATTGTTATTGATCCCTCCATTAGTGGTACCTAAATAAAGATATTTGTTAAAAAAGTTAATAATTACATGATAATAAAATTTAAAGTGATTTTATAGTACTATAACATGAACCCCAACAGATGAGTAATCTGTTGCAACAGGTCAGTGATTTGTTTCAACAGATGACTCGCCTGTTTGAATTCATGTTACTGTATTATAGAACCTAAAGCTGATTCCAATAGATAAGTCATCTGTTGGAACAAATGAATCATCTGTTACAACAGATTATCTATTTGCTGCAGCAGATGACACTCCTGTTGAGATAGTTACAGTACTAATGAACTTTTGAAGCCAATTCCAACAGATGAGTGACATGTTGCAACAGATAACTAACCTGTTGCAATAGATAACTCACATGTTGCAACAGATCATTCAAGTTCTATAGTTCTGTAAAATGAATACCAACAGGTAAGTCATCTATTGCAATAGATAACTCGTCTGTTGCAACAGATGACTCATCTGTTCGATTCATGTTACAACACTATAGAACCATAAATATGAATACAACATATGAGTCTTCCGTTGCAACTAATGAATCTTATGTTGGATTCATGTTCGGGCTCTATCCATTGTTGAAAAAACAACAGTAGCAGTGTATCTAGATGATAAATTCAACTTAAATCATAATTTTACTTACCAAAGCCATCTACGAAGTACTACCAAAGTGATGTATGAAACAAAATGTGACCTAAAAAATTAGTCAAGTAGCAGCAGTAGCGGTAACAACAACAATAATGGTCAACATCAGGAAGATGATGATAATGATGAAGAAGAAGATACTAATGAAGCAGAAGATGATGAATAAAGCAACAACAACAATGAATAAAAAAATCGTAATGAGAGAGAAAACAACAATAAATGAGAAGAGAGAGAAACACACGTTTTTTCCTTTCGTTTCCAGTTATATTAGGTTTTACATTTGGATCAAAGTATAAATTAAAAAAACTTGTGGGCTATTTTCAAACTTTTCCAACTTTCTTAATCCATAATAAAGTAATTGTCACCTACACTTAATAATTAAAACTCGAGTCACCTACACCTCATTTTTTAAATCTTGTCATTTTTAACTAAATTGGTCAATTTACATGCATATCTTCAGTGATATGCATAATCTTGACAAAAGAAAAAAGACTTTAACGGGTCAAAAAGATGGAAAAAAATATTTCCGTCGTTTTAATTTTTTTCTTTTTGAGAAAATTTATTAGTGCATTTTGTTTCAGTTTATATTTTAAACATAAAAAATATATAATTAAAAGGTAAGAGTGTGTGTTATAAGTTAATTATGGTGGGTGTGGTTTTATCATTTTTAATTCTTTTTATTTCATGAGTAAATAGAAATTAAAATAGAGCTCAATCATAAACTATTTTATGATACACATGTCATGAATCTACAAGGACATTGAATATTACTTGTCAAAATGGTACCTGACCGAATCTTTATCTAAATTAAGTTTAGTATTATATATATAATGTAAATTTATTTGTGAATTAATCTAGACGATTAATTAAATATGATATAAATTTAATATCAAACTTAATAATGGGATATCCACCTCATTCCACGTATCAAACAACTCCTCGCAGTGTTTATCCCACAGCAGGGATGAAAATGCTCAGTTTCTTGAGGTAGTTTAATATGGTGTATAAGATAGGTGATAAATATGATGTATTAAAAATATTATGTCAATAATATTGATATTAGTTATGTTGAAATTATTATTTTTTAGTGTTTTAATTTGATCTATTAAAGATAATATGCATTTGCATAATTTTTATAAAAATCTATTTATTTATAAAATTAGCCTCTACAAATACGATGGAAATGATGAAAAAGATTTGGAGAAGTAACTGCATCTTTAAAGATGTTAATGCATTAAAATCGCCCTCTTATGAATACCATAATTACTTATACATAACATAATATATCATTATACAAAGATTGAAAAATTATATCAAGAAAAGTACTAATAATACATAAAATTAATGCATGTAATTATTTTTATCAAGTAAGGTACTAATAATACACAAAACTAATGCATGTAATGTGCTCTACCAAATGAAGCCTTAGGGGTCGTTTGGTAGAGTGTATAAGAATAATATAAAATATGGTGTATTAATAATGCTTGTATTAGTAATACTTGTGTTAATTATACTTGCATTAGTTATGCTAGTATTTTTCTTAAAACACTGTATTTAAAAAATCATGAATTACATAATTACTAGAATTTTTCTTTTTCTTTTTTTACATAATACCCTCAATATATATGTTGGAAAGGATGCGTAATTTTTTTTTAGGGGTAATAGGGTCTTTAAACATGTTAATGCATGCATTAGATCCATTGTATTACTAATGCCATGGATTTTGAGGTATTAGTAATACACACCTCAATACACAATAGAGTGTACAACTAATGCTTGCATTAGTTATACATAGGGCAAAAAGATATACCAAACAAGGTACTACTAATACACATTAAACTAATGCATGCATTAACATTTCAATACACTCTACCAAACCACCCCTTAGAGAGTTGGGATTGAAGTCTTAGGCCTCGTTTGGCCATGAAAATCATAATTTTTCGAAGATGGAGTTGGAGTTGGAGTTGAAGTTAAAGTTGGAGTTGTGTTTGGCTACGAATATAAATTAAAGTTGTTTTTGAAATTTTGTGAAAGAAGTATGAGTGAAAAAAGTGAAAATAAGTAAAACCTGTTTTCATTTTCCCAAATACAATTCCGAAATTGTATTTAGAATTCTCATGGACAAACACCACAGTTTTCACTTTTTTCACTAAAGTAAAATAAATTTTCAAAAAAAAAAGTAGAAAATTACTCATGGCCAAACGGCTACTTAGTATTAAATGAAGTTCCTTCCATTTTGATTAAAGCTTCAGAATTTGAACTTTTGAATAAGAAAATTTTAATAGAAAATATTTCTCTTAATGAGTCGCTCATTCAAACTAATCAAATAAATATATATTGCATATTAGAAAATACTTTCTTATGTGTCATAATTTGATTGAGCACGAAATTTAAGAAATAAGTAAAGATTTGATGCTTTTTATCAAATTGTCTTCTATTAAAATAATGTATTATTATTATTTTTAATTAAGCGAGATCTTATAAATAGGACCAATAAGGATACGAATGAAATTGTGTCTTTAAATAGTTCTCAAATAAGAAAAAGTAGCATTTTTTTTGAGATGAATACAAAAAGTAAATGATGATACATAAAATGAAACGGAGGAAGTAATAACAATATGTGATAAATTTGAAAAGAGAAAGAAGGGTACCCTATTTCTATCGGCTAGAGAAGATTTTCCATTGTTATACAAAAACCAGTTCATTTTTATCTTTAAGACAGCTAAATATCGTTAGATTAGGTTTCATTTAAGACTTCGCTGTACCTTCTCGTCAAAGATTTTTCAATCGGAACTCTTTCGAAATCAAATAAAATGAAATTGATGAATATTTTTATTTTTATCTATTATTTATTATTTTATTGTTTCAGTTTTGTTGTTTTCTTTTTCTTTTTAGTTCATTAAAAAGAGCATCTTTTTCTCTTTTAGAGAACTTTTTTGATTCTAATTTTCGACATGGCAGATGTATTTAAAATTATAAGATGAAAAAATATTTTAGTACATTTTATATATATCTAGTTTAAGATTACAAAATTTAAATTTATTTTATTTCTTTTAAATTTCATTTAAAATCAAATCCAAACAAACAATTTAAAATGGACAGAGTAACTCTCAAATTATCTTCAGTACTTCACATTTTATTTTATTTGACCCATATTGACTTGATATATCTTTTAAACGAACTTTAATTAGATGTGTATTTTTTTACTAAACTAATCTTATTAATGATGAATTGAAACTCTAAATTTAATTATTATTATTATTATTATTATCATTTTACATAGTTATTTAATACTAAAGGTAAAAAAAAGAAAACTAACCACAAAATTCTCTTGATTTTATAAATTAAATAAATAAATTATTAAAATAAATTATTTTTAATATATGAGCCAGTAAAATAAAATTAAGGAAGTAACTCTTAAAGTAGGAATATCTCATGAGACTATTTTATCCCACCGTCTACATGAAATAATAATTTCACCATTTTAACATAAATAATGAAATAAAACAATCCCACAAATAAGTAATACTATCTTATACCAAACATAAAATAAATTTAATTCTAAACTTTATCTCAAAATTATTTTTCTCATTCTTTATCCCAAACAAACGGGTACTATTATATACAAGTGGCTTGGAAAGCAACAGAAGGTTGTCCTCCCAATTTGTTGATCAAGCCCGCTTATATATATATATATATATATATATATTATAATCCTTCGTTTTAATTTATTTCTTATTTTTGTTTATTATGTATTTAAAAATTACATAAAAATTACGGTAAATTACAATAATTAACGATTTAAGATATTTGAAGGACACAAAGGTTTGTTGACTCTAGAAATTTTATTAGCCACATAAATTGGGATATAGAAAGTAACATTATTATTTAAAATAACGTAAAAGATATCATAAATCATAATAATTAATAACTTAAAATATTATCGACATATAATTTTTTTTTAATTGGTTCTCCATAAACTATCACAATCACGTAAATTGGGAGAAGTGGCTTGGAAAGTAGCTGAAGATTGTCCTCCCAGCTTGCCGACCTAGCTCACTTATATATATTATAATTCTTTATTTTAATTTATTTTTCTAAATTATAATAATTAACGACTTAATATATTTGAAGGGCGAAAAAGGTTTTTTGACACTAGAAATTTTATCAGCCACATAAATTGAGATATTAAAAGTAACATATATTATTTAAAATAACGTGAAAAATATCACAAATCACAAAAATTAGTAACTTAAAATATTATCCACGTACAAATTTTTTTATTGATTCTCCAAATGCTATCACAATCACATAAATTGGGACAGAAGTGCACATATTATTTAAAAAGAGTAGAAAGTGCAATACAAGAATAAACAACTCAAAATATGTAAAACTATATGTACAAAATTGGGTTGACTCTCTAAACTCCATCAGTGTCACATAAATTGACAAAGAGAGTAGAATATATTATTTGAAAATTATGTAAAAGTACTATAAATTGCAGTTGAGTACCATAAATTGCAGTAATTAGCAACTTAAAAAATTTAAAGATCATACAAACATCTACAAATTATATAGAAAATTTAATCGACTCTCTAAATTACATCAATGATACATAATTTCAAACAATAAAAGTAACATGTATTATCTAAAAGTTATATAAAAGTATTTTATATCATTAAAAATTTAAAATATTTAAAGATCGTACAAAAGATTTAATTGACTCTTTAAAATTTATATATATTATATAAATTGAAACAAAAAATAATATATATAAGCACGGCCTCTTGTGTAGTCTTTATTTTACGCAGCCAAGTTTGTGTGGTTTTTGGTCAAAGGGGGAATTTTGATAAGAGAGGCATGGTCAAATACATGGGAGCGGGTATAACTGCAAATATGAAGAATTCCGATAAACATTATTGGAATTTGCATATTGTTTTACTGTCGTGTCCCAAGATACTCACCTAATTCCTCAAACATTAATGTTTTTTGGAATTAATAAGAGATACTAACATCAAACAAGTGGGACTGGGGACATACATAGGGGCACTGTGCACAAGTTTTTGCTAACTTTTTTTTTTTTTTTTGGATTTTTCGAGGTATCCTCATAGTCAACAGTCGTGATACTAATTTTCTGTTCCTACGATCAGCGCACTAAGCGGTAGGAAACTTGTCACAGGATTTTTTTTATTCACCAGAAATGCTGAACCACCACACACCAACTCTTGTGGCTAAGTTTTAGCTAACTTCATAATTGATTCTCCAATATTTTTGATAAATTTAATAAAATTTTATTATGTGTTTGATCAAAATATTTGAGAAATATATTTTATTTTTAAAAGTTTTCAAAATTTAAAATTTCATCCAAATACTAGAAGTAGTTTTTTCTAGCATTTGAGAATTTGAATTATTTTTTAAAAATATCTTTTAAGTAATAAAAAATAATATGACCAAATATTATTTGACAATTTTTTTTTAAATCAAAAATTACTTGCTAAATCTTTGATCAAATGGGTCTTTAGTTACAACAAGCTTCTAGAGTAGTAGTACTACGTTTTTGCCAAGCAATTGTGTTAGACAATAGACATAAGTATATTTAGGACTCGTTGATCATAGAAAAAATATAATTTATTTTTTAAAAAGAATTTTTATTTTATTTAAAAATTAGCGTTCAAATTTAATTTGAAATTGTATTTCAAATTTAAAAAATAATTTATAATGAATGTTTGATTGATTTATTTTAGATGTAAAAGTCAAAATTGTTATGAAATATAAAGAAAGAATAAGAAGAATAAATAGAGAGAGAAGCGGGAGACTTCTTTATTTCTCTTGAAGGATGAAACACATAAGATTGAGAATACAATGAATAAAACCCCTCTATTTATAGGGAAAATTTACTCCTAGTCTGAGTAAAAGACAAATGCTTCAAATCCTAATAGATATCAAAGTAGATCTTGATAGACATTCACTATAATGTAAATACATTTATAACACTCCCCCTTGAATGTCTAATTAGTAGATAATATGCCTCGTTAAAATCTTATTAGAAAAAATCCAGTGAGAAAAAAATCTAGTGAAGGAAAAATAGTACACATCTCTAACAATACGTATATAGGCTGCCTCATTAAAAACCTTATAAGGAAAACCCAGTGGGACAAAACTTCATAAAAAAAAAAAGTACAGTGCGTATTAACTCCCCCTAATGAGATCATCCTTGAACCTTTGCATTCCGATCTTGTGCACCATCTTCTTGAAAGTTGCAATTGGAGGAAACTTGGTGAATAAATCAGCCACATTATCACTTGAACGAATCTGTTGCACTCTAATATCACTATTCTTTTGTAGCTCGTGTATGTAGAAAAACTTTGATAAAGTGTGCTTTATTCTATCTCCTTTTATGAATCCTCCATTAAGATGTGCTATGCATATTGCATTATCTCCGTATAAAATTGTGGGTACATTGTCACATTTCACACCATATTTTTCTAAAATGAGATGTATCATGGACCTCAATCATACACATTCTCATCTTGCTTCATGAATAGTTATTATCTCAGCATGATTCGATGAAGTGGCTACGATTGACTACTTTGTATATCTCCAAGATATGACAGTATCCCCACATATGAATGCATAACCTGTTTGAGCTCAAGATTTATACAGATTAATTAAATACCCAACATCAGCATAATTAATAAGATCGAGACTGCAATCTTTAGAATAAAACAAGCTCATGTATTTTATTTTATTTTGATGTCTCCTAATAGGAGCAGAACTATATCTTACTAACAAATTAACTGAAAAGGCTATATCAGGCCTTGTAGTATTTGTAAGATACATTAGTACACCAATTGTACTAAGATATGGTACTTCAGGACCAATCCAATTCGGTATGTTTCTCATTTTAGTAAATAATCTTATTGCTTTTGAAAACTCTCCAAGAGTTTTAATGATTTTCAAGCTATAAGCTTATACAATATAAGGATTCTAAATAAGTTTTCAGAAACTTTTATATGCTTCAAACATTTTGAATTCTTAGAAAGTTTCATATGAATTTTGTCAAGTGACAATATTCAACATGTCATATGTGACATCTTCAAGTGTCTGGACTGCAAATCAAATAAGTTTTACACTTACCAAGATGCATCCTTTCATCCCACTTGATAAATGTTTCTACGTTCCTCATAATATTTACAATATTGCGCCTATATCATATCAAAGATATCGTTAATGATATATCATTTTGTATCGGTTCATAATGCGACATAACATTTTGAGATCTCATCACTTCATTATTTTTAGGTACATGAACCTCTCATAAGGTTTCATGAAGTGTTATACCGTAGGATCTTCAAGATCACATGGGCTTCTTATTATGATTATTTGCTCCTTGTTTCATTTAGAACCGATTAGTCTACCATGTTTCATGCATGCATAGACTTTGTCCTTCAAGAACACAAAATAGGAGCACTTACAGCTTAACTATGAGATGCTTTCGGCATATGACTTGAATTATCTTATGAATGAGGATCTTATGATAATTCCTAACATATTTTATAGCTGTTTATAACCTCCCCCTTATGTTAGGAAAACTAACATACATCCTTCATTTTCTTTGAGGATTTCATCTTTATGCATCTTGGTATATTCATTAACCGTATACCTCATATCAAAATTATTAGATGGAATAGTTAGTTCTTGACCTTAAACCAATTAAAAGGAAAGAAATAATCATAATTTATTAGTCCAATTTGTACAAGTATTATTGTATGCAACATATCATATTTCAGACCAACACATGAAGCTTTGTTCTTATTAGTAATGGTTTAGCTATTTATCGAAGGCATTCAATGCTAAACCATCATCATCAAGATGAATTGTCTTGATTACATAATCTAAAAGTTATGCTCTTAACTCAATTTTATTGAGCAAACAATATTTATGAATGTCAAATGGCAGGTTGACAATAAATGTACATGCGATTATCTTATATCAATGAACCTTAATAGATCACATGACAGGTGAACTGACCCATATTCACCTTTTATACTTTTCAGATTTAAGGAATTCAATGCCAACATTAGTTGGTCCAACCAACTTATCATGAGAACAAGCGACCTAAACAATTCTTGAAGAATCTTTTAGTTCTTCAATACATGTCTAATACTCAATATGCACATCTTCGAGATGTCACAATCGTTCACATCAATTTATGAACTTTTATTCTTGTAAACTCCAAGTTTCCCATGACATGTATCCTTTTACTTTAGTAAATTTCAGATTTACTATTACATGAATAAATTTCAAATTTACTACTTTAGAAGTAGATTTCAAAAGAACCCTTCTCGATTATTCTGCCTCATTCGAAGGTAAGTTGTGATACCATCATAATCAAGTGCACGTTTACATTAATAAGGTTCTCATTCCCCAGGAATGGAATATAATTGTGCCTTAAGTCTATCAAATTATGATAGCTTATAACCTCTTTCATGATATTGCTACTTCAGGAGTAAATCGAGGCATAAATATGATAGAGAGAATTTCTCTATATTGCCACCACATTCACTTCAAGAATGGGGCAAATTGTAATCTTTCAGACTTATCATATATTGCTACCACATTCACTTCTTGGAATGGACCATATTCAATGGATAGGTTTCATGACTTTTCATCAAAAACACATTATTTTGCCTTAGCCAACATAGTATCATCAATATGGTGCATGAGATTCAAACTCAATATCTTACCCATATAAAGACGTCTTAGGCATAAATCAATGGAACTTGAGCCCAATATATAACCCCTTCTGATAATATTGTTCTCGAGGAATAAATTTAAAACATAAATGGTTCCAAACTAATTATATTTCCTCAAATCTAATAATAATTATATTATTAGTAGCAAAAGACAGATAACATAAGAAATTACTAACCTTGAAATTACCTTTAGATTTATAATCTCATCTTGTTAGGCAGAGTCTCGTGCTAATAACGTGTTATGAAGTATAAAAAAAGAATAAGAAGAATAAATAGAGATAGAAGAGGGAGACTAATTTATTTCTCTTAATGGATGAGAGATCATAAGATTGAGAATACAATGAACGAAACCTCTCTATTTATAGGAGAAATTTACTCCTAGTCTTAGTAAAAGACAGATGCTTCAAATCCTAATAGATATCAAAGTAGATCTTAATAGATCTTGATAGACATTTACTATAATGTAAATACATTTATAACAAAAATAGCTTTTAAGAACATTTATAGTGTGTGGAAAGATATTTTTTTTAACATTCATTCATTTTTAATTTCAGAATAACAAAAATAACTTGTGCATATAAGCTATAAGTTATACATCTCTTAAAAGAGGCTCATGGTCTATTTTCCAATTCGGTTTCCATGACTAAAGTTGTATTAACTAAATTAAGCATAAACATTATTTCTAATATTCATTGTGAAAAGCATAATCAAGCACAACTTTATAAATTCTAAATAAGGTGAACAATATTTGAAATCTATAGTCAAACGTCTACTTAGGATCTAAATTTTATGAATACAAATTCTTAATTTCTATGTGTAATTTATTTGATTTATTGAGTTTGAAATTTATTAGTTTTACTTATCACAGATTTTTAACACATACCATGCACACATAAATTGTATATAAGAGTTTTTCTTTATCAGACTTGTAAAATTTATTTATTTTGAAAAATAATTTTGTAGTTAGAAGTAATTTTTTTATGAATATACTTGAAACACCCTGGGTTTGGGGCCTTTAAAAAATTTCTTGGATTTCTGGATTATGGTTTACATACTACTTGTGGGTACCAGTCGTATGATAGGGTACGAGTGGTATGCCTTGGTCGTATGCTAAATGATGTTGGTGGGTTGGATCAATTCCTGAAATGGGTACGACTTAGTTGCTATGAGTCGTATAGTTGGTGACGGTTCATATGGTTTGGGTTTTTTCTGTACTTAATTTGAGACTTAGTAACTTAAGTTGGATCTGAGTACGAGTGGCTCACCATGGGTCATAAGATAAGGTACGAGTTGTACCATTGACTCATATGGTAGACGGTGTTCAAACCTCCTTTGATTCTATTCTTCTAGGAATATGGTTTAGGGGTACTAATCGTATAATTGGGTATGACTTGGTTTGGGTAAGTCATATGGTGGACAGTGTTGGGTCCAAGGGAGAGGCCTAGGGTAAGAGCGGTGGGTACCACTCGTATTGAAGGGTGAAACTGGTATGGGAGATCGTACCATCTGATGGGAATTTTATTTTGTTTAAGTTGGGGCTAATCTGAACATTTTCCCACTTAACCTCTTAAGGTCGCACTACTTATAACTCTTTTGGAACATCATTTAGGCTATTATTATAATCTTAAATACTTAGAAATACTCTCTAATTCTCTCTAAGGCTTTTGGGTAAAGGAAGGCTAGGGTTTCATCTAGAGGATCAATTTGGGCTTGTATGGGTGATTTCTCTCAATCATCTTTGTAATATAAGGAATGTACTCCTCCCTCATTGTTAGTTCTAACTAAAGACATGTTTTATACAATGTTTTTATGACATAATTATTGTATAATTTTTGAGATTTTCTAATATATGTTAGGGTTTTAGTATTAAATGCTTGATTATGGTTTTCCCATATTTTAATTATGTTTTTACATGCTCTAATGGAGGTTTGGACAATTGGTTGCATGGGAATGGTTAATTGATAATTGGATTTGGTTTTGAAAACACTATGCCTTAACATGATTGATAAAATGCCTATGATAATGCTTTTACTATATTATTGGACTTTTAATGGAACTATTGCATGGTATGGTTTGATAATGGAACCCTACATAGTATAAATAATTTAAATGGTTTGGAATGGTTGGTGGTCATAGTTATGGTTAATTAATCTTTCTTGTGGGGTACAAGGGAATCCCCCAAGTAAGCATGTTAATGAAGAACTTGTGGGGTACATGGGATTCCCCCAAGCTAAAATAATAATGGAACACTTATGGGGTACACGGGATTCCCCCAAGTCAACTTAATAATGTGATCTATGAGAACATGGAAATCCCTTCTTCTTAAAAAGATTAGCTATGGACATTGCTGTAGTCAGTATGAAAATACCACTACTTATAGCCTTGGTTAATAATAATGGAATAAAGGTTTGGTTAGATAGTAATGGTTTTAATTGGGAAATAATGATAGGATATCATAGCTAATTGTGAAAGTGCGAGTCCAATAGACGAACATTGGAAACTAATGTTTACTGACATGAGTGTTGGTCATAACTACTATATATGATATTATGAGGTACATGAGAATCCTCTAAGTACAGTACATATGTATCATGGAGAGCGAAGCGTACTCAGAAATTCTCTACTCTTATGGTATCTCTAGTTTGTGTGGCTACATGTATCGGGGCTCGTTCAGGGGGTTACACTGGATCCATATACCCCGTGGGTGGTTCTAGGATGGCTAAGCTGCACATACCCAGGTTAATAATTTTAAAGGCATGCTAAACTAGATTTTCTTTTCCCGACATGGTTATATATATATATATGTATGGTTTACTTGGTTTTTACTGAGTATTATTATTTTATCCTTATCTTAAGTTTATGCTAGCGTTCACCCACTAACCCTTCTTCGGGCGGCTGTATCCCTACGTGATATAGTAACTGACCATTCAACTCTTCCTGCTTAGTAATCGAATTTGGGATCTGCTATTATATTAAAGTTGTGAGCTTTCATATTCCGAAAGGCTCTATTTCATATCATGGATTTCTTTACATACTTAGTTTATTTTATGGATATTGGTTTTGGCTATAGTTAGGGGCATGTCCCAATCGGATATTATTTTTTTTTGGGTTAGAGGCTTTGTGGAACTACTATGGGTTGAAATGGGCGGGATCCGTATTGGTGTCATCCTTAGTATTGGTATTAGTATTAGGGATGATACTGTTGAACTGGATTTATGATTGTTCCATTCTCTTATGTTATGTTATGGATTTATAATTGGTTATTGTTTCAGGTTTGGCATGGTTATAGATTGGGTTTCAGATGGTTATACTCATTTAGGTCGGTCATGATCATAGACCTATCCCAGAGTCTAGATTTGTGAAAATACTCTATCTTGTTATATGTTCAGAATTCATCCGACACAAAGTTTATGCATGGTTGGTTGGGTTGGGTATCGGGGGCTGAGTCAAGTTGGTATGCCTATTACGATAAGGCCCTGGGTCAGGTCGGGTCAAGTTGGTACCAGAGCCTTAGGTTCATGGTCAATTGGGAGTCCACAAGTCATGTTGAGTATAGTCTCTTTTAAGGGTGTGTCGCACGCTACATTCATAAGGGAGAGGCTATAAAAAATTTAGGAATGTTTTACTTTCTTGGTATTCTACTTTTAAGCTTAGAGTCTAGTCCTGGAATTTTCTATAATCCTGGTTTATTCGATTTTTAGATCATTTCTCGATGATCTGAGATGCAATGTAACTCTTTTGTCCTAACTAGGGATGATGTTGAAGGGACACACACTACTCAGGGGATCCATACTCGGTCTAGGGGTTGAGTCCCTGATATTTTTATAGTTCCACCAGTTGCTGCTAGTCCTCTACAGGGTGAGGTGACTAATGCAGAATTTTACCAATTAATTCTTGTTATTGCTCAATTGGTTGGTACTCAGGCTGAGCGGGATGCATTCAGTGTTTCATCTACTGAGGCCACAAAGGTTGGCCAATTTATGAAGATAAATCTTTCTACTTTTACTAGTGTGCAGGTGGAGGAGGATACTCAAGGTTTCTTGGATGAAATAGAGAAAATCTTTAGGGTGATATAGGCTACGAATATGGAAGGGGTGAATTTTGGTTCTTACTATCTTAAGGATGTGGCATACCACTGGTACGATGAGTGAGGTAGAATGAGAGGTGATATTGAAGAGTTGAATTTATGACTTTCTCTAATACTTTTCTGGACCGCTTCTTTCCTCAAGATTTGAGGGAAGCAAGTGCAGAGAAATTTATCAATCTGAGATAAAGAAAAATACCTATCAAGGAATATGCCTTGAAATTTCATCAGTTGTTAAGGTACGCTCCAAAATTGGTATCTGATATGAGGGCAAAGATAAGAAAGTTCACTTCTGGACTATCTCAGGATTTGATTCTTAAAAGCAAAACTGCATTACTGATCAAGGATATGGATATTTTTAGGTTGGTGGTTCATATGCAACAGGTGGATGAAGAAAGAGAAAGTAGTTTGAGTTTGGGAAAAGGCAGGGTAAAATATTTAGGCCATCTGAATAAGGTGATGCTCAATAACAAGGTAGTTGGGATGGTGGTAAGTGACTAAAAAAGAAGTGGGGGAGTTCTGGCTCTTTCTCTACATCTAGTGCTCCTTACTTGAAATAGTCGGGTAATAGGCGTTAGTAGCGTGGTGATAATTTTTGGGCATAGGGTTCCCAAACTTAGGCGAGTGGGTCTTAGTGGGCCTCATCATGCCCTCCTTGTCAGTTCTGTGGTAGGTTGCCTAAGGGGTTTTTGTGATGAGAGAGGGAAAGATATTTCAAATATGGTCAGCTATTCCATATACTTAGAAACTGTCCGGTTGGTAAGGGTGCTTCGAGAGCGAGTAACGCTCCAATTACTTCATCTTCTACTCCTGTACCAAAGGGTGCTGCTTCTGCATCTGTTTCTGATTCAAGTACGCGCAGGTCAAAATGGCTCCTTATAGAATGGCTCCGGTTGAGTTGAGGGAACTCAAGAAGCAACTTAAGGATCTTTTGGATAAGGATTTTATTCATCCTAGTGTATCCCCATGGGGTGCACCGGTGTTGTTCATGCAATACAAGGATGGCTCTCTTCAGATCAATTTAATAAGGTAACAGTTAAGAACAAGTATTCTCTCCCAATGATTGATGACTTGTTTGTCCAGTTGCAAGGTGCCAAATTCTTTTCTAAGATAGATCTTCGGTCTTAATATCATCAGTTTAAGATTAGGGAAGAGGATATCCCTAAGACAAATTTTCATACTCGGTATAGGCACTTTGAGTTCCTGGTTATGTCATTCGATTTGACTAATTCCCTGAGGACATTTATAGATTTGATGAACAGAATTTTCAGGTAGTTTCTGGATCTTGTTGTCATTGTGTTCATTGATGACATCTTTGTGTATTCTAAGAGTGAGGTAGATCATGCTAATCACTTCCGAGTGGTGTTGTAGACCATAAAAGAGCAGCAGTTGTATGCCAAATTCTCTAAGTGTGAGTTTTGGTTGAACACTATAACTTTTCTTAGTCATATTATTTCTAGTGAAGGGATCATGGTAGATTCGCAAAAGCTGCTTGTGGTTAAAAGATTGCCTAGACCCACAAATCAAACTGACATTCGAAATTTCTTGGGTTTGGCTGGGTATTATAGGTGGTTCATGGAAGGTTTCTCGATGATAGCTTCTCCATTACTAAGTTGACTCAGAAAAAGGTAAAGTTTTCTTAGTCAGATGCTTGTGAGGGGAGTTTCGAGAAGCTTAAGGATAAGCTAACTTTGGCTCTAATTTTGACATTGCCTAAAGGTAATGAGGGGTTTGTGGTTTATTATGATGCATCCCGGGTGAGAGTTGGCTGCGTTTTGATGCAACATGATAAGGTGATTGCCTATGGTTCAAAGCAGTTGAAGGTACATGAGAGGAATTATCCTACTCAGGATTTGGAGCTTTTTGCGGTGGTTTTTGCTTTGAAAACTTGGTGGAATTTTTTGTATGGAGTGTATATGGACATTTTTTGTAATCATAAGAAGCAACAGTATATGTTCACCCAGAACGAGCTAAATGTCAGGTAGAGAAGATGGTTGGATCTTCTCAACGACTATGATATGAGTCTTTACTACCACCCAGGTAAAGCTAACATGGTTGCTGATACTCTTAGGAGGTTGTCCATGGGGAGTTTAGCTCATATAGATAAGGAGAAGTGGAAATTGGTAAATGATATTCTCTATTTATATAATCTTGGAGTTTATTTCGTGGACTCCAATGATGGTGGTATGATGGTACAGGAAGTGGTTCGGTCTTCTCTTGGTGTAGAGATCAAGGAGAAGTAAATGCAAGATCCTATCTAGATAAAAATTAAGAGTGATGTTGGTGGACAAAGGGTGATAATGTTTGAGATCAGTGGTGATGATACCTTGAGATATCAAAGGCGGTTATGTGTTCTTAATGTCGATGGTTTGCAAAAAGGGTCTTGGCTGAGGTGTATGAATCACGCTATTGGTAGAATTCTATAAAGAGGGATGTGACTGATTTTGTGGCAAAATATATGGTATACCAACAAGTCAAAGTTGAGCACATGAGGCTTGGAGGTTTGTATCAAGAGATTGGGAGGTAATCAATATGGATTTTTTTACCGGTCTTCCTCGATCTCGGAATCAATTTGATTTGATTTGGGTCATCGTGGATAGGATGACAAAGTCCGCTCACCTTTTACCGGTGCAGACTAACTTTCCAACTAAGGACTATATGCGGTTGTATCTTCATGAGATTGTAAGGTTGCATAGGGTACCTATTTTGATTATCTCTGATCGTGGTATGGAATTTTCATCTCACTTTTGGCGGTTATTTTAGAAGGGGTTGGGTACTAAGGTTAGTCTGAGTACTACTTTCCACATGCAGATGTATAGACAAACATAGAGGATTATTTAGACATTGGATGACATGCTTCGTGCGTGTATGATTAACTATGGTAGAAATTGGGTTGAGCATCTACCTTTGGTAGAGTTTTATTACAATAATAGCTATCATTCTAGCATTGGGATGGCCCCTTTTGAGGCATTGTCTAGTAGGAGGTGTAGATCTCCTATTGGGTGCTTTGAGCTTGGTGAGGCAGATATGTTTGGTCTGAATTTGGTTTATCAGGCTATGAAGAAGGTAAAGGTGATTTGGGATAGTCTTAAGGATGGCCAAAGTATCCAAATGTCCTAGACAGATGTAAGGCATAGAGACTTGGAGTTAGAGGTTGGCGATAACGTATTTCTGAAGGTATCTCCCATGAAGGGAGTGATTCAGTTTGGTAAAAAGGGGGAGCTTAGTCCTCAGTATATTGGTCCTTATGCGATTTTACGGAGGGTTGGTAATGTGGCATAAAAATTGGAGTTTCCTTCTAGTTTGAGCTCTATTCATTTGGTATTTCATGTCTTTATGTTAAGAAAGTGTCTTGGTGATCCTTCTTCGGTGGTTTCGTTGGAAGGACTGGGTATCTCAGATTCCCTTTCTTATGAAGAATTCCTAGCTAAGATATTAGATTGGCAGGTTCATCGGTTATGGACCAAGGATGTGGCCTCGGTTAAGGTCTTATGTTGGAACCACAAAGTAGAAGAGGCTAATAGGAAGCGGAAGTGGACATGAAGTCCAAATATCTACATTTTTTTCTGCTCCAGATATTCGTGCAAAAGGTATGTGTTTTGATCACATCTTTGTTTACTAACTTGGTTAAAGGTTGGATTGATATTTGACAATGCAGATGAATCGTGCTTGAGTTTCACCTACCTTATTCATTATTTGGGGACGAATGATCCTAGTGGGTGAGACTATAACACCCTGGTTTTGGGACCCTTAGAAAATTTCTTGGCTTTCTAGATTCTGGGCTACATACGAATTATGGGTACCAGTTGTATAATGGGGTACGAGTGGTATGCTGTAATACCCCGCACTTTTCATAACCTAAATTCGTTCCTAGAAGGTTAAAAAATAGCTTTCAAAATGAAGAATATTTATTTCGTGTGGAATTTTTCAGATTTAGACCTCCCATTGTGTGGAAAATTGAATTAGCTTTCCAACGATATAAGATTCGCCTAACTTCGATAATCGAGTAAGAAGTTATGGCGATTCTAAGTTTCTGTTGTAAAACACCGTGATTTGGGCCCGTAGTGCATCGCGGAGAAGTGTAAAATGATGATTTTCAAATTCTAGTGGCCCTCTGCGATAGCCCCGCATTGTGGAGAAGCCTAAATACCCAATTATCCCATTCCAGTAGACCGACGCGAAAGCACCACATCGTGGAGAGGGTCAATATCCCAGTTGTCAATTTCCAGTAGTCCGACGCGATATTGGCGCATCGCGCTAGTGGCCAAAATGGCATTCCAAAGGGGTACCACGATGGTAGTGTGTCACGGAGTTAGCCTAGTTCCCAATTGTCCTATTTCCAATGAGCCATCGCGATTGTGGCGCGTCGCGGAGGCCACCCAAATCGGAAAAATGTTACGTTTTTCAGTTCCATTTAGAAGTTTTAAAAGGGTATTTTGGTCAATTCCCAAGGCCCCAATCCGTCCAAAACACAAAATTAATCATATTCAAAGCACTTTGTGCTCATTATTCATCATTCTCTTCAAAAGCAAAACCCTAGAGCTCTAAAACCTCTTCTTCAAAAAATCAAAATCCTACATTGATTCTCCAAGAAAGCTTAAGATTGAGGATTCCCAAGGCAAGATAGGCAAGAATCCATCTTCAAGAACTCAAATAAGAATCAATAATTCAAGTTTCTCCATCTAATCATCTACCAAGGTATGTGGGATTTATGAACAAGGATTTTCTTCCATCCTTCTGCTCAAAACCAAGCTTTTATTAAAAAGTTACATGATTTTGAATGATTATTCATGAGATTTGAATTAGGGTTCATACCCATTATTGCTCTTTGCAAGATTCTGAGATTTCAAGTATTTTAGAAGTTGAATTGTATGTCTATTTTCATATTTTTATGTCTATTGCAGTAATGTACATATTTTGACATGAATTATCATTGTTTTCAATATCAAGAATGATTTTATGATGCTTTGACACGAGATTGAAAAATGGGTTACTACCCTAAGATTTAATGTTATTATTTCAAGAAAGATGATGCTTTAAGCATCCTAGTACTAGATTATTTATAAATTTTTAGTAAAGCTTTGATCTTTCGATCCTCAGATTAGCTATGGAATACACTTTTCAGATTATTACGAATTACAGAATTTAGATCAGCTTTATTTACAAATTTTATTAGATTAATGCATAATTGGTTTTAGATAAACCCTTATGCTAGTTTTAAAGTGTATTTTCAGCAGAATAAGCATAGAAAATAAAAAAGGGAGTAGTATTTAGCACTGAGTAAGAAGTAAGGGATTAGCGTGCCCTATCTTCCACAGAACTACATTGCCAACTTAGGTACAGATTATTAGATTATTACTATTTCTATATGGATGACAGACTTAGCTTGTGATTGATCACATGGACAGAAGGTTATACTCCCTGGCAAGAGTTTGGCACCTCTCCATAATGTGAGGTTTCTTCCTTAGGAGGATAAAACGTTGGAATCCATGTAGCTCACATGGTTTATGTCGGTTAAGAGAACCTCCCTACTAGTAAAGAAAAGCTTGGAAAGATTTCCTTAAGATAAAATGTTTTCCCAACAGTTTAATAGTAAAGATTTTTAGAAAACCAAGTGTAAAGGTTCACAGTTTACTCAGATTATGCTTTACAGAAAGATAACAGTTACAGACTTCACCTTTTAGATTTTAGATTTAAGAAGTGAGCTTTTTCTACACTTTAAAAGTATGATTTACAGACAAAATACAAATTTAGCTTTCAGAACTAAATGCTATGACTCACTAGACTTATAAATTATGATTGATTTGTTATTCATGATCTCAGTATTTCAGATATTCCAGCCTATGTGAGTCATTTACATTTAGCATGCATTGTTTTATAAATCATGATGATGAGATAATGTTTTTACTTATGCATTTCATCCCCATATACTCAGTATATCCTCAAAGTACTGATCCACATATATGTCGATGTGCTACATTGTCTCATAATGTAGGTTCAGGTGCTCAATACCAGCAACGTGAGTAGTCCAAGTATGTCTATCTACATCCTAAAGTTGGTGAGTCCTTATAGTTTGGGGACTTGTTCACTCAGATTTTTTAGCTTATCAATTTACGTGATTTAGTATTCTTTTCAGACAGTTCAAGTTAGCTGGGGGTTTGTCCCAGTGACTCTCTATATGTTAGAAGTAGAGGCTTGTTAGACTACTAGTTGTGATTCAGCTTATTCAGTATTGATGTTTCATACATTATATTTAGATTATTCTTAGTTATTTTAGACACTTTCCAAATTCAATATGACTTTTATGTCTATGTTACCTTGATTATGAGATTTATATCTAGTAGAAGGAAAACAGGGTTAGCTTAAGGCTACTCATAGTCTTGAGCACCGTGCGACGTCTCAGGATCAGGTTTTGGGGCATTACAAACTTGGTATCAGAGCCTAAGGTTTCTACGAGTCCTAGAGAGTCAGGCAGGCTGCGTTACATAGAGTCTTGATCATGGGTGTGAAATGCACCACCATTATGAGCAAGAGGTTACAGAACATTCTTTGGAAATCATCTCTTTCTTTGATGATCTATCGTGCTTATAGTATCTCTATCTTCTTTTAACTTATGCTCTTACATGGCAGTTAAATATGCCTCCTAGTCCAGCTAATGCCCACAGAAATAATAACCAGCTTCCCCAGCCCGCTGATCCATTGAATGAGAAAGTATCCCATGCTAAGTTTAGGCCAATGTTCAGGGCAATCATCAAAATCAGGATGCAGTCCCACTCTAGCAAAATAGGGATTTTGCAGCAGCTAAAATTAGAAACTTCATGAGAATGAATCTGCCAGAGTTCTTTGGGTCAAAGGCAGGTGAGGACCCACACCTTTATCTAGATGAGGTGAAGAAAATCACCTAGATTATGCAGGTTTTTGAAGAGGAGATTATAGAATTAGCATCCTATAGATTGAAGGATATAGCATATAATTGGGTAGTGATGTGGAAGAATAGTAGAGGTAAGAATGTTATTCCAATGAGTTGACAGGTGTTTTAGGATGCTTCTCTAGACAGGTTCTTCCCATGTGAGATGAGGAAAGCTAAGATAAAAGAGTTTTTGAATTTGAGGCAGGGATCAATGATAGTGAATGAGTACTGCCTTAAGTTCAATCAGTTGTCTAAGTATGCCCCTGATACGATGGCTGATCCTAGGGCTACTATGAGTAAGTTTGTTACTGGAGTATCTAGCTTGGTAGTTAAAGAGTGTAGGACTTCCATGCTCATTGGAGATATGGACCTTGTGAGATTGATGATGCATGCTCAGCAGATTGAGGCAGAAGAGGAGAGATAGAAATAATAAAAGTACTAAAAAAGGACAGTTTAAGTATGGTCAGAATAGGTCTCAAGGAGGAAATTGTTTGCAGTTTCAGAATCATTCATATATGCGAACACCATCTTCAGCTAGTGCTCCCGCTTCTAGAGCTAGGCAGGAGCAGTGGGGTAAGTCTTCTATGTCCAGATCTCAAAATAGTGCAAGTGGAAGACCTCATTATCCTCCTTATGCTAAGTGTGGTGGGAATCATCTCGGTGAGTGTTTGGCTGGACAGAAGGGTTGTTTTGGTTGTGGTAAGTCAAGTCTAGAATTAAAGAGTGCCTGTATGCTAAGAAGAGAAATAGAGATGATCGTCCCTAGACTGAGACTGCTAGTGCACTAGCTCCTTTAGGTTTCCCAGTCCCTCCTCAGGGCGCATCATCCAGTACCGGCGGCGGTCAGTGCCAGAATCGATTTTATGTTTTACTATCTCTTCAGAAGAAAGAGGATTCACCAGATTTTATTACTAGTATTCTTCATGTCTTTCATTTTGATGTTTATGTATTGTTAAACCCTGGGTCAAGTTTCTCTTATGTGAACCCGTTAGTTACAGTAAATTTCGAGATAAGTTCTGAAAATATCCCTGTGCCCTTCTTGGTTTCTACCCTGTGGGTGAGTCAGTTGTTGCTAAACAGATCTATACAAAGTGTCCTATCACTGTTCTTCATAAAGTCATGTTAGAAGACCTAATAGAGTTAGATATGGTGGCATTGATCTTATTCTTGGTTTATATTGGCTCCATTCTTGTTATGCTTCTATAGATTGTAACACCCGAGTGATGAAATTTCAATTTCCAAATGAACTAGTCTTTGAGTGGAAGGGTAATTCAGTGTCTCCAAAAAGTCATTTCATATCTTATCTCAAAGCCAGAAAGTTGATCTCCAAAGGGTGTATCTATCATCTTGTTCGAGTTAAAGACACATAATGTGAGGCTCCAATAGTTTAGTCAGCCAGTGTAGTTAATGAGTTTCTAGATATCTTTCGCAAAGATTTGCTAGGGGTACCTCCCGATAGGGAAATAAAATTCGGTATTGACCTTCTTCCAGATACTCAGAATATTTCTATACCTCCATATCGTATGGCTCTTGCTGAGCTTAAAGAGTTGAAAGATCAACTCAAAGATCTTTTAGATAAAACTTGTATATGGCCTAGTATTTGTAATACCCTGTATTTCCCTAGCCTAGATTAACTCTCAGTACATGGGTTATCCTAAATAAAATTTTTGAAATACTCTGTAATTTTCAGATTTGAGCCTACCATTATGTAGGAAATTATATTAGCTTTCCAACAATATAAAAATTTGCCTAAATCCGACAATCAGGTAAGAAGTTATGGCAATTTTAAATTTCGGTCATTAAACATCGTCATTCAGGCTAGTAGCGCATCGCGGAGTGTGTTATAATAGAAATTGTCAATTTCCAGTGTACTAATGTAATTCCATCGTGTCGCGGTGCACTTTCAATTAAAAAAAGTGGCAATGCGACACCACTACGTCGCGCCACCGTGTAGTTTCCCAGTTATCATTTTCCAGAGGCTAGGCGCGATAGTGGTGCGTCGCACCTGGGGTCCATATCAGGAAAATTTCACGAAAAATTAAAGTTGCACCTAGGGTTAAAATAGTCTTTTCCCATGATATTATTCCGTCTAGATGTGGGATTTACGTCCTAAGAATGTGTAAAACCCTTCATTATTCACTTTTCTCCAAAATCAAAAGGTAGTTCTCTCTCAAGAAAACAAACCCTGGATCTCAAGAATCAAGGTCAATCCCAAGAATCTCTCTAAGAAATCCAAGAATCTCATGAATTAAGGTATGTTAGATGTTCATCTATGGGTCCTTTCCACCCATGGAGTGAAAGAATCCATTTTTAAGGCTACGAGAATTATGATTCATGATTTACATGTATGAAATTGGATTGTGTTCATGTTTTGACATTTATTGAGTTTTAATTCATGATTAATGGTAGATTCCATGAAGTGGTATAGCATGTATGTTGAATTGAGTAATCTCTATGTTATAATCCACGAATTTGCAAGTTGATTGTTGTATCCATGTTAACCCTAAGTGTTTATGATTTAATGAACCAAGTATGCTTCCCATATATTTGATAAATTGTCTATGAGAATGAAATAATGCCATTATAGAATGCTAACATGTATTTCCCATTCATGTACAAGTTATTGCATTACAAGTGTTTGATGAAATGTCTCTACAAATAAACTGTGACCAAGTGAACATTAATATATTATTCAAGATTATGTTTTTCTTTACTTTTCATGCTATCAAGTCCTAGGGGTATTTAATACTCGACAATTTAGCTGTTACTTAGAGCTAGTGTCAGTTACAGAATAGTATCAGTCATTTCATGATTGGTAGTACTCTCAGTCCCTTACAGAATTTAGTAGAATTTAGTCATTTATAGAACTTAGGAAAACTCAGTAATCTTAGTGAATTCAGTCCAGTTTAGTCCAGTATAACAGTTCAGCATCTATCAGTTGGGAGTAGGATTCAACACCGAGTGAACCCAAGGATGGGGGCTCACCTACTAGCAGAGGGTGTAATCCTTAGAAGGAATCCTTGCATTCCAGCACTTTAACTTAGCAGTACTTTGGTAAATGGAGTTAGTTGGGGGATTGTCCCATCAACTCCACTTTCTGACAGTTTGAGTTAGAACCTTTCTGACTAGATTCAGATAATATTTCATATTCAGTTATTATTATTCATTATCAGTATTTCTGATGTTTGAACCTTATGGAATTTCAACCTATTGTTCTGTAATTATTTTAGCATTATCGTTCAGTGCTCACAACAGATATCTGTCATAGGTTAGATTGTGGTTCTTAGGGGTCGTAAGCACCGTGTGACAACTAGGGGGTAGTCTCGGGTCATTACAAACTTAGTATCAGAGCCTAAGGTTTAATAGAGTCCTAGGAAGTTTGAAAAGCTGCATCGCATAGAGTCTTATGCATGGGTGTGTAGCGTGCCACACTTATAGACAAAAGGCTATGAGATGTTTTAGGAAAAGTCTCCTTTCTTTCAGTATTCATGTTGTGCGAGTGAGCATGATCTTAAGTTAATCTCTTAGTCTAATTCGCTGCTTCCTTTCGTTTACAAAATATGCCTCCCAAAAGGACTAACGAAACAAGAACTGGAAACCAGTTAGCCCCTCAGCCCATTCAGGAAGATCCCCTAGGAGAACATATCTCTCATGCAGAATTCTGAGCTGCATTCACTACTCTAGCCAATTCGGTCGCAGGCCAGAATGAACGGCCAACTGTTGTTTTGGATAACTTAGTGCCTAATACTGTTGCAACCAGAATTTGGGACTTTACCCGAATGATTCCTCCTTTCTTTATGGATCTAAGTCTGAAGAGGATCCACAGGAGTTCCTCAATTAGGTTCAGAAAGTCACAAATATCATGGGAGTGACTTTCTGTGAGAGTGCTGAGTTAGCCACCTATTAGATATAACATGTAGCCCATACATGGTTTAAGAAGTGGAAGGTAGACAAGGGTATAGATGTAGAGCCCATATAGTTGGAAGATTTTGCTACTACCTTCCTAGACAGATTCTTTTTCTTACAGTTGATAGAAGCCAAAGTGTTATAGTTCATCAATCTCAGATAAGGTAGCATGAGCGTAAAAGAGTATTCCCTCAAGTTTACTTAGTTAGCCAGGTATGCTCTCTATGTAGTAGAAGACAATAGGTTCAAAATATGCAAGTTCATATCTAGGGTGTCAAATAGTATGGTTAAGGAGTGCAGGACAACAATGTTGATTAAAGAGATAGACATATCTAGGCTTATAGTCCATGCTCAACAGATTGAGGAGCATAAGCTTAAGAAAAAGGAGAGGGAAAATAAGAGGGAGAGAATAGGTAGCTTTAATTTCAATCAGCCTAAGTTAGATGGGGGTAACCTTTCCCCAGTTTCATCCAAAGTCTTCAGTTCCAGCTCCATCCTCAGCCAGTGTACCGATGACCCAGGATAGCATAAGCAATGGTCGTACTAATCTATTTTGTGGAGAGTATGGTAAGAATCATAAAGGTATGTGCAGAGCTGGTAGTGATATTTGTTTTGGGTATGGCAAACCAGGCCACAGAGTCAGAGATTATCCTCAGTCAGGTTCTTAGGGTTAGTATAGTCATCGTTAAGCTCAGTGAGGTCACCCGAATCAACAAGGTGCCACTTTCCGTGCCACTAGTGGGCAATGCCTAAATTGGTTTTACGTACTTCAGTCCAGACAAGATCTGGAAATTTTTTTTGATGTGGTCACTGGTATGTTATAGATCTACCATTTATATATTTATGCCTAAGTTTTAGATCCCAGATATTCAGTCATAATTTAGTTTGTGGGTGCCCCATACATCGTCTCATACTTTTCCTTAGTATCTCAGCATAGTCAGCATTTTCGAGGCACATAGTGTCCTAGGCGGAAGATGCACCATAATCCCCGAGCTATCATAATCTAAACCTTCTATTTTCTCTTTACGTAGTAAAGCCAATCAAAGTAATGGGTCCTCATAGTTGACCCTCAAGTCCCAATCTCAACCGTATAACTATTCCCCTATCATGACACGTATCCAAGGAATCAGTTCAGTTCATGTATCATGATTCAAACTTAGTCATGTTCTTATGTTCCCGTTCATGCATATTCAATCACGTATTCATTAATCTGTTTAGACACATACTTATGTATCAGACATGCATGTTTAATATGTAAACTCAGTTTATCAGTATTTTCAGTCATGTATCCCGTGCATCAGATATGCATGTTTAGGATGTAAGTTCAGTCTATCATACCAGTCACGTAATCATGCTATAGTTGTGCATGTCTAGTTCAGTATGTAAACTCAGTTTGTCTGTACTCTCTCAGCTTAACTAGTCACATTCGAGGACGAATATTCCCAAGTGAGAGATATTGTAATACTCCGTATTTTCCTAGACTAGATTAACCCTTAGTATATGGTTTATCCAAAATAAAATTTTTGAAATACTCTATAATTTTCAGATTTGATTCAATCATTGCGTAGGAAATTCAATTAGCTTTTCAACGATATAAAATTTGCCTAAATCTAACAATCGGGTAAAAAGTTGTGGTAATTTTAAGTTACAGTCGTTAAACATCATCATTCAAGTAGTAGCGTGTCGTAGAGTGTGTTAAAATAGCAATTTTCAATTTCCAGTATTTTTTTGTGATATTGGCGCATCGCACCATAGACCTAGTTCACAACTGTTAATTTCTAGTGTACCAACGCGATTCCACCTCATCGCGGTGCACTTTCAGTTCACAAATAAAGTGGAAACATGATACCACCGAGTCACGCCACTATGTAATTTCTCAGTTGTCATTTTCTAGTAGCTTGGCATGATAGTGCCGCATCGCACCAGGGGTCTGGATCGGGAAACTTTCACAAAAAATTAAAGTTGCACCTAGGGTTAAAATAGTTTTCCCTTGATTTTATTCCGCCCATATGTGGGATTTAAGCCCAAAAATGTGTTAAAACCTTCATTATTCACTTTTCCCCAAGATCAAAAGGTTCTCTCTCAAGAAAACAAACTTTAGCTCTCAAGAATTAAGGTCAATCCCAACAATCTCTCCAAGAACTCCAAGAATCTCACAAATTAAGGTATGTTAAATGTTCATCTATGGGCCCCTTCCATCCATGGAGTCAAATAATCCATTTTTAAATCTTCAAGAATTATGATTCATGATTTAATGTATAAAATTGTTTTGTGTTCATGTTTTGACTTTTATTGAGTTTCAATCTATTATTAATGGTAGATTTCATGAAGTGGTATAGCATGTATGTTGAATTGAGTAATGCCCATGTTATAATCCATGAATTTGCAAGTTGATTGTTGTATCTATGTTAACCCTAAGTATTTATGATTTAATGAACCAAGTATGCTTCCCATGTGTTTGATAAATTGTCTATGAGAATGGAATAATGCTATTATAGCATGCTAATTTTTATTCCCCATTCATGTATAAGTTAATGCATTACAAGTGTTTGATGAAATGTCTCTATGAATGAATTGTGACCAAGTAAACATTGTTATGTTATTCAAGATTATGTTTTTCTTTACTTTTCATGCTATCGAGTCTTGGGGGTATTTAATACCAAACAATTTAGCTGTTACTTAGAGCCAATGTCAGTTACAGAATAGCATTAGTCATGTCACGATCAGTAGTACTCTCAGTCCCTTATAGAATTCAGTAGAATTCAGTTAGTTACAGAACTTAGGAAAACTCAGTAATCTCAGTGAATTCAGTCCAGTTCAGTATAGTATAAAAGTTTAGTGTCTTTTAGTTGGGTGTAGGATTCAGCACCGAGTAAACCTAATAATGGGGGCTCACCTGCCAGCAGAGGGTGTGATCCTTAGAAGCAATTCTTGTGTTCCAAAACTATGTAGCCAGCATAGGTTGAGACATCAAACCTGCTAGTTGAGGGTTAATGAGGTGCTCTACCTGCCAGTTGAAGGTACCACCATTCTCGTTTAGGGAACCTGCCAGTAAAGAGTTACTCTCCGTCTTATCTTTACCCGTGGCATGGTACTGACACCCTTTCAATTGGGGTTACAGATTAGACCCTTATTAGTTTAGATTGGGGCATGTCGGTTAGATGATTACCTCCCATAGTTTTAGTTTTGGTTTTATTATTTGGAATAGAACTCAATTCAGTTCTACAGAATTAGGACTGTCAGATACAGTCACTCAGTTATCAATAATTTAAATTATCAGTAATCTTTGATTATTAGTATATTCAGTTATCAGTAATCAGATTTAGTCCAGTATACTGAGTTACAGTATGCTTAGTAGTTTCAATAGTTACAGATCCTTCATGTATGCTATCCAGCTCTTGCATATCATTTAGTCAGTTATTGTTTATACATATGAACCCTTGCATTCATCCTTGCCTCATTTAGCATACCAGTACATTTCTACATACCGACGCATACTTTTCTGTGCTATGATGTTTCATATCATAGGTTTGGCTGCTCTGGTTCCTGATCGCGCGTAGCCAGATTCAGCCAGCAGTAGCCAATTTAGTAGTGAGTCTTTATCTATTGAGGATATGCTTTTATTTTAGTACTTCAGCTTAGCAATATTTTAGTAGATGGAGTTAGTTGGAGGATTGTCCCATCAACTCCACTTCCAGACTATTTCAGTTAGAGGCTTTCAAACTAGATTCAGACAGTATTTTAGATTTAGATGTTATTATTCATTATTAGTATTTTAGATGTTTGAACCTTATGGCATTTCATCCTATTATTCTGCAATTATTTTAGTATTATTGTTTAGTGCTCACAACAGATACAGTCAGGGGTTAGCTTGTGGTTCTTCGAGGTCGTAAGCACTGTGTGATGACTAAGGGGTAGTCTCGGGTCATTACAAACTTAGAACCTAAGGTTCAATAGAGTCTTAGGAAGTTTGAAAAGCCGCATCGTGTAAAGTCTTGTGCATGGGTGTGTAGCATACCAAACTTATGGACAAGAGACTATGAAATGTTTTAGGAAAAGCTTCCCTTCTTTCAGTATTCATATCGAGTGAGTGAGTATGAGCTTAAGTTAATCTCTCAGTATAATCCCTTTTTTCCTTTCATTTACAGAATATGCCTTCCAAAAGAACTAATGAAAGAAGAACTAAAAACCAGTCAAACCTTTAGCCCGTTCAGGCAGATCCCCTGGACGAACATGTCTCTCACGCAGAATTTAGAGCTGCATTCACTACTCTATCCAATTAGGTTGCACACCAGAAGAAACGTCCAGCTTCTGTTTTGACCAAATAGTGGCTAATACTACTGCAACCAGAATTTGGGACTTTACATGAATGAATCATCCTTCCTTAACAAAATTTAATTCTAAAGAGAATCCACAGGAGTTCTTCGATCAGGTTAAGAAAGTCACAAGTATCATGGAAGTGTCTTTCGATGAGTGTGCTAAGTTAGACGCCTTTCAGGTACAAGATATAGCCTATACGTGGTTTAAGCCAAAGTGTTAGAGTTTATCAATCTCAGATAAGGTAGCATGAGCGTAAAAGAGTACTCTCTCAAGTTTCTCAGTTAGCCAGATATGCTCCCCATGTAGTAGCAAACAATAGGTCCAGAATGAGCAAGTTAGTATCTAGGTGTCATATAGTATGGTTAAGGAGTGCAGGACAATAATGTTGATTAAAGAGATGGATATATCTAGGTTTATGGTCCATGCTCAATAGATTGAGGAGCAGAAGCTTAAGGAAAAGGAAAGGGTAAATAAGAGGGTAAGAACATATAGCTTTAATTTCAATAACTTTAAGTCAGATGGGGGTAACCGTTCCCAGTTTTGTCCAAAGTCTTTAGTTCCAAATCCATCCTCAGCCAGTGTACCTATGACCCAGGATAGCATAAGTAATAGTCGTTTTAATCTATTTTATGGAGAGTATGGTAAGAACCATAAGGGTGTGTGCAGAGCTAGCAGTGATTTATTTTGGGTGTGGCAAGCCAGGACACAGAGTCAGATAGTGTCCTCAGTCAGGTTCTCAGGGTCAGTATAATTATCTGGCAGCTCAATCAGGTCACCCAAATCAACAAGGTTCCGCTTCCAGTGCCACCAGTGGGCAACGCCTAAACATGTTTTATGCACTTTAGTCCAGACAAGATCAGGAATGTTCTCCTGATGTGGTCAGTGGTATGTTATAGATCTCCCATTTACATATTTATTCCTTAGTTTCAGATCCCATATATTCAGTCAAAATTTAGTTCGTGGGTGCCCTGTGCACCGTCTCATGCTTTTCATTAGTATCTTAGCCAAGTTAGCATTCTCGTGGGACACATCAGATATGCATGTTTAGGATATAAGTTCAGTCTATCATACCAGTCACGTAATTATACTATAGTTGTGCATGTCTAGTTCAGTATGTAAACTTAGTCTGTTCGTACTCTCTCAGCTTAACTAGCCATATTCGAGGACGAATGTTCCCAAGGAGGAGATATTGTAATACCTCGTATTTTCCTAGCCTAGATTAACCCTTAGTACATGGGTTATCCAAAATAAAATTTTTGAAATAATCTATAATTTTCAGATTTGAGCCTGTCATTGCGTAGGAAATTCAATTAGCTTTGCAACGTTGTAAAATTTAGCTAAATCTGACAATCGGGTAAGAAGTTATGACGATTTTAAGTTTCAGTTGTTAAACATCATTATTCAGGCCAGTAGCGCATCACAGAGTTAGAATAGAGATTGTCAATTTCTAGTGTTGCTCCATGATATTGGTACGTTGCGCCATAGACCCAGTTCACAATTGTCAATTTCCAGTGTACCAACGCGATTCCACTACATCGCGTGCACTTCCAGTCCACAAACAAGTGGCAACGCGATATCACCGCATCGCGCCACCATGTAATTTCCTAGTTGTCATTTTCCAGTGGCTTAGCGTGATAGTGGCGCATCACGCAAGGGGTCCAGATCAGGAAAATTTTATGAAAAATTAAAGTTGCGCCCAGGGTTAAAACAGTCTTTTCTCACATATTTTATTCCACCCAGATGTGGGATTTAGGCTCTAAAATGTGTGAAACACTTAATTATTCATATTTCCCTAAAATTAAATGGTAGTTTTCTCTCAATAAAATAAATCCTAGCTCTCAATAATCAAGGTCAATCTTAAGAATCTCTCCAAGAATTCCAAAAATCTCATGAATTAAGGTATGTTAGATGTTCATCTATGGGTCCCTTCCACCCATGGAGTCAATGAATCCATTTTTAAAGCTTCAAGAATTATGATTCATGATTTACATGTATGAAATTGGATTGTATTCATGTTTTGACATTTATTGAGTTGTAATCCATGATTATTGGTAGATTCCATGAAGTGGTATAGCATGTATGTTGAATTGAGTAATCCCCATGTTATAATCTATGAATTTTCAAGTTGATTGTTGTATCCATGTTAACCCTAAGTGTTTATGATTTAATGAACCAAGTATGTTTCCCATATGTTCGATAAATTGTCTATGAGGATGAAATAATGCCATTATAGAATGCTAACATGTATTTCCCATTCATGTACAAGTTATTGCATTACAAGTGTTTGATGAAATGTCTCTACAAATAAATTGTGACCAAGTGAACATTAATATATTATTCAAGATTATGATTTTCTTTACTTTTTATGCTATCGAGTCCTAGGGGTATTTAATACTCGACAATTTAGCTGTTACTTAGAGCTAGTGTCAGTTACAAAATAGTATCAGTCATATCATGATCAGTAGTACTCTCAGTCCCTTACAGAATTTAGTAAAATTTAGTCAGTTATTGAACTTAGAAAAACTCAATAATCTTAGTGAATTCAGTCTAGTTCAGTCCTGTATAACAATTTAGTGTCTTTCAATTTAGATTAGGATTCAGCACCGAGTGAACCCAAGGACGGGGGCTCACCTGCCAGCAGAGGGTGTGATCCTTAGAAGCAATTCTTGCATTTCCAAACTATGTAGCCGACGTAGGTTGACACATTAAACCTGCCATTTTGGGGTTGATGAGGTGCGCTACCTGCCAGTAGAGGGTACCACTATTTTCATTTAGGGAACCTACCAATAAAGGGTTAATCTTCTATTTGTCTTTACCCATGGTACGGTATTGGCACCCTTCCAATTGGAGTTACAGATGTGACTCCTATTAGTTTAGATTTGAGCATGTCAGTTAGATGATTACCTCCCACAGTTTTAGTTTCAGTTTCAGTCTTCAGAATAAAACTTAGTCATGTTCTATAAAATTGGAATTGTCAGATACAGTCACTCAGTTATCAATAATTTAGATTATCAGTATATTTAGTTATCAGTTATCATATTCAGTTCCAGTATACTCAGTTACAGTATGCACAGTATGTTAAGTAGTTCCAGATCCTCCATGTATGCTATCCATCTCTTACATATCATTTAGTATATTATTGTTCATGCATATAAACCTTTGCATTCAGCCTTGCCTCATCTAGCATACCAGTACATTCCTACGTAGTGACGCATACTTTCCTGTGCTATGATGTTTCATATTATAGGTTCGGCTGCTTAGGTTCAGTATGTATATATCCTCAACTTTTAGCATTCTGATATGAATCAATCAATAGTTCTTCTACTTCATCTCCATCTTCACTATCAAAATCTTCTGCTTCATTATCATTCTCATCTTCAGAGTCTAATAGTGGCTCTACTAACTATTCTCCGTGGTTAAACCAAAAGGTATAATTTTTAATTACTCCATGGACTTTCAAATGTATCTTAATCATTTTACGAGTTCCTAATAATGTATTACAACACTCGTAACATGGACACCGAATTTCACATTCTTTTTCTTTTGCCCGAAAAGCATAATTCAAGAACTTTTCAACACCGTCTAAGTAGATTTTGTCTGTCCAATTATGAAGAAAAAGTTCCATCCACTGCTTACTAGGTTCCATAACCTTGGAGAATACATAAAAATTAGATTAAGAAAATATAAATTATAAGAAAAATAATTAAATTCACATAACATGTTACCATCTCATGATTATATCATGCTACATAAGGTATTTCAACTTTAAACATGATACGAGTATATAATGTTTATATACTCCATTATTCACCAATCACATTAATGGAGTTTCTTTGATATATATGCACTAAATACCACATAAAGATTACATGTTTATTCTTTATGAATGACCCGAATGTCATTCAAAAAATGACAGATGCATTGTGTCTGTATATAAGGGATAAGAGGCAAATATTAATCTAAACTTTTAAGATTTAGAATAGATATATTCCTCATTTAAATATATGGTGAATCTATACCTTTGTCATCTAACGAATAGTATATATATGTTTGTACCCTCTTCTCTAACAAATAGTGCATATTTACCCATCTCCGGTGCACTTCTGGTCACAACACCCTTCAATGTAGGTATGTCAAAAAGTTCATGTAATATCAGTTCTATTACTGACTTCACTGGTACTATAGAAAATAGAGACATTCTAACTTGTATGTGCAGTGTCACAAACTATACCTCACACTTAACTTTGTTATTTATTTAACATGTAAATGGCTAAAAGCTAACTTCTCACTTCTTAACCCAAACACAACTTCTCTGTATATGTATTTTAGAACTTACCTTTCATAAATAATGCAGGCATATAAATTATTGGTGGTCCTTACAAACAACACTCTGGTCTATTTCTATTTCATGGAGTTTTTCAAAATCCACCTCCATACTTCCACAAGAAACTCAAAGTTGATGCAAAGGGCTTCAAAATTGGAAGTTTACATGCACAAAATAAAATTAAAACTGTCCTTTTCAACTTCATCATCAATTTGTCAGAAGGCTAGCAGACAAGCTTAAAATATGTAGCTAAATAAACCATCACACTATACTCTTATGTGTGTGTATACAATGGTCAGAAAAAAAATATATAACTATGATGAACCTCTTCCATAAACCTCCAAGATAAGAGAGACCTAAACTTCCTAAGCCTGCCTTTTCTGTAGAAAGATTATCTGTTTGAGGGTTGAAAATAAGTATCAAACTTTCCACTTTTCATAGGAAGAAAATAACTATAGATACAAAGCATGCTTTTCTAACACGTCTAAGGAGCCAGCCTTACAAAGGCAAACGACAATAGAGTTGTTCATGATTAATTTACAACCTAAACATTTATTATCTCAAAAAAAATTTATGACCACATTATGCTCAACCTGAATGAGAATGAACAGGCAACTACTTTCCCAGCCCACAAATTATAGTGAAAAAGAATTATATGCCAAAATCATGACATTCTATGCATAACCAACCAAGAGAGGAGATGCAAAAGGTCATACATCAAAATTTGATATTAATTTAATTGATAAGAATGAGATAAATAATAAAAATTGCATAACAAATACTCCATTCCCACACAACAATCACAACATATCCATTTATGAATGAAAATTCCATTCATAATTATAGATATTTTACTTGATAGGAAATAACTAACTATAATGCACAAAGGACAAAATGCTGACAAACAAAATGCAAGTAAATATGTAATATAATTTCTTAATCGCCATTCAACAAAATCATAGCTGGTGCTATGTCAACAATCCAGAGCTTGAAGAAACTAAGAACATGTTTAGGGTGTCTTTTACGTTCAAACATTAAATGTATAGTTTTGCAACCAAGTTATTGTACAACAGTCCAACACATGAATATCAAACTAGAATCATTTGACAATAGGAAAACTACCAATGTAAAAAGATTCATCCACTAGGAAATATTTCACATAGAATAAAGAATAAAATATTTCCTCGAACATAGCAGAAACATGAGTTAAGAATTCACCAAAACTTAATCATCACTTGTTCCAACAAATACTGCCTATTGGCCTGGCTAATTACTATGAAAAAAAAAATTAATAATCCTCAATACTTCCTTCTTTGGAGCTGCTGACCATTTTATATTTTTGTGCAGACAAGAGGTCATGCCTAGGAGCAGTTGGATAGTTCATAAAAGAAGTCACTAGGTATAAAATAACTTTCCAAAAAAGAAGGAAGGATAACTAAGTTAGTTGTAACCCCATTGAGAATAGTGGAAGGAGAAAGCCACCCCCATCAGCAGAAAATATAAACATGTTTAGCCCCAAAACACCATATGTCAATCATATTTTTTAGTAGTTTTTTTATCAAAGTTATTCACTAGAACAAGATAGAGAAGCTACTTACTATAATATTAAAAGTTAAAGAGGATCCTTTCAACCCGACCTGTTTTCTAAATCCTTTATAATTGTGTAATAGTAATTCTATTAGAGTTCACTCTCCCACTGTGTAAAAGTAACATCCGAAACTCTCTATTATGGACCCATAATAGGCAAATCATCTTTTATCATAAACATAAAAATTGTAAATCTATAGATTGTAATTCTATATGTTATCTCTTGTTACAATTTATGACCCACAAGTTAAGTTTACCATAATGTTTTAGAGCAAAAAATTACACCGACAAATAACAAACAATGAGTAAACATAAGGTAATGACTCTTGGTACATATGGTAACGACTCAGCCCTAATCACGACGATGAATAAATAGAAGACAAATGACGGTTTTATGCTAAAGATGCTGGCATCATTCTCAAGTACTAAATTTATCAAAAAGTAATCATAGTATTCAAGAATTAGACATACCCAGAGCAATATAAATAAAACTGTGCCAAACCCAGATGAAAAAGACACCAGATTCATTGATACTATACAAACTAATACCAGATTTATAATAAAACACAAAACAAATTGGAGAGGAAAAAGAGAGTAAAGTAGAACACACCATAGGTAATTGAGTATCAGCAAGTTTGTATATGGGAATCCTACTATCAATTGAAGTAACTAGATAGGGTGAATTTCACACAGTGAGAAAAGAGTATTATACGCACAATGAGAAGAGAAAATTGAGATGCAAATAAGGGCTAAATTCGTTAAACAGAGAACGTTAAATTGTTATATAAAGAAATATTTTTTATGGTGCCTTTTATATGTTTTATTAATTAATCTCCAAAATGAACTTTATTTTTATTAAAAATTTTACTAGAGTCTTGGCGGTATTTCTTTCCAGCTTAAGAGACTAAATTTTTAGAGACCAATTAAATATTTTTTTAGGTCCAAATTTTATACCTTCGTAATAAATTGCACAATTAGGGACCAAAATATAATCTCGACTTGATAAAAATAGTTTTAGAGAGGAGATTATATTCCGATCCCTAAATATTGGTCTTCAATAGACCTTTTGGTTGTAGTGAAAATAACAATACCTCTAAAATGAATTCAGGTCAATACCGATATACATATAGTGAAAATCTAAAATAAAACATACATAAACCCCTAAAATCTGATGTCATATGTACAAGAGCATCTAAATCATAACTGAACATTTGAATATATAAAATTCTTCTTTGAAAATGAGTAAAGACAAAATAAGGAAAAGAGGAGGAAAAAAAATTAGCTCAAACTCTAGAGCATGACAGTACCTTGAATGTCAACTCTGAGAAATATGAATCAGCTATTATGTCTCATACTTGAGCTAGGAACTACACCAAAAGGGCATACTAGGGGTAAGTAAGATCTACTTGTACTCGGTAGGTGTCATCAAATGATTAAGCAAAGAAGAAAATAATACAAGTAAAAATACAATTAGCATGTCACCTGCAGATAGAAAAGTTCTCAAATGGCCATTCACACAATCTCCACTGGCAGTTCTATAATATAAGTTTGATACAGGAATAGCTAAACAAGAATACATACATGGAAACTAAGTACACATCAAGGGTACAAAAATAAACACAAAAAGTACATATATAATACAATGTAATGATGAAAGAATCATGACGAATGATTGAAATTCATCACATAACTTTCTGTATACACCTACTGAGCATCAACAAGATAGGACCCATAGGGGGAAGGAGGGGTAACAACCCGTATGCTACCTCAAATCTTGACTTACATATCAAGTAAGTATTCGCAGATCAAGTATTTTATAAAGTTTCACATTCACCTCCTTAGCTATTGTTCATGGATTAAGGATTTTTGTGTAAAAACATCTCATTTTTTTCTGAATCACTATTTTTTAGTGCTAATGATGTCTCATGAATATGTATGGATGAAATAAGGATTGAATTCATACCCCAATCAGAAGGTAGATATTTATTCAATACATGTATAAGTGAGCTCAGAATAGACTCAATGTGTCAATAATTCATGATATTAGTTCTCATTTGACCCCTTAGAATAAATAGGTAAGACATCAATATTATCATTTTAACCCTATACTTAGGTATTTTGATCATAAAAGAGAAACCAATGCTCAAAAGGCTTATAATATTGATTCAATCCTCCTACACGGACATCACATTAATAATAATGGCATATCATGCACAAATAAGACATGTTATGTCAAATAAAGCCCATGCACAAGCAACACACAATATATAATATCTCAAGTCAACAAAAATAAGTATATAATCTGCTATAAAAGCACACAACAATTATAATAATATTGAAATAACACTCTCATGGCTAGTTTTTCCAACTCATAGCATGCTTTAATCATTTATTAACTAGTCAAACCAGTTTGAAGAAATTTAAGCCGTATCCTACCCATAGTAATAAAAATTCGAGCCTATAACCTTCAACATGAATCCTTCCCCTTTTGATTGGTCTCGAAATAAGCAAAAACATCCAAATATCAAAGCTACGATTTAAAAGAAAGCTAAGGATATCCATATCAACTATATTTACGACAGGTCAAAAATGGGTTCAATAAATGAGTTTGAAATAAAATAGGTAAAATTTGAATTTAATTTTCAAAACATGATCCGCAATATGAATGGAGTCTATAATTTAAAATACACATGAAATGAGTTAAAATCAAGGCTCAAATTGACGAAAAACTATTTTAAATCTTTACCAAAAAAATCACAAAAATCATTTTAAAATCAATATTAAAGAGTATTTTTAAAGTATAATCAATAGAAATTAATGGAAAAAAGAGTTTGGAGCTTACCAAAGCACAAATAGTGAAGAAAACCCTACAAATTACCCTAACCCAAAGATTCAAGGACCAAAAAATGGTTGAAATTGCGAAAGTGGAAAATTTTTACTTTCTTAAGAAAATTACCTTGCTATCACAGATCCCACCTCACATTTTTGAGGTCAATGTTGACTAATAATTAGGTTAGTTATCGCGTTCGCTTTGATGGGCCTTGTGGTTGTAATGAGTCAAGCCGAGCAGGTCCACTTATTAGCCTATCAATATCGTGGTACCACCATCATGTGATCATTATTAAGGCTATCATTAAGGGCTGAGATCACGACACGTGTCCATGCAATCACGCTGAAAGTCTTAATCCCTTATAAAAATGTTTCATCAGCAGTTAGGATCTTTGGTGAAATTGTTCTGATTGATCTCTCGAGATTTATTTGAGACAATACAAAAGAAAATCATATGTGCTACAAAGATATTTTAGAATTTAGACTTAATGCAATGTTAGATTTTTTAATATAGGAAATATACAACAAATTATTCCCCCAAGACCCAATTTAGGAATTTTCATTAGTTTTCAAAATTAGGATAAAAATGCAAAATAAAGGTTCTAAACTAACCCCATTACTAACCCAAAATTGACACTTTGGATCTAATGGGACTGACCAAATAACCATCTGATGCTTGAATTACAAAATGAGTCTAACCAACGGCTTTTAAAGCCTCTAAGAGTCTCAAAATCTCTCAAATAATTTTTGAATGCATCAAGCTTCATCAACCATATCCATACCTCATAGTCAGCAAGTAGCAATTAGGGGAGGGTCAAAATGGTCAAAATAAATAAAATAAAAAATTTTAGATTTACTTTATCTGTGTCTTTTTACTTACAATTTGGGAACCTATATTTATAGAAATTCATGAGATAAAAAAAATCAACAAAAGATTAATTAGCATCCTCTTTATTTAGTTCTAACTTTCAAGAGAAGATTGAGGAAATAATATGGAATAAATCTTTATTGAGAAAATCCTATAATATAAAAACACATTGAGTGAGATTTGATATCAAGTTATTGGCTCTTTCCTTGTGTGAATTATGAACCATAGTTGTAGGTTTTTCCTTAACTATAGGTTGATTTTCATTCTTTTCACATACTACATTAAGATCAAGTAGTATGTAATAACTAAGAAGATACCTTTAAATTTCTATCAATGCTGTAAGTATATGCATATATTGGCTTGTAGAAATTTTGTGAGTATATGCATATCAATTTTGATAGTAGAATCATACTATGCTTAATCTGGAAAACACTATCCTGCCATGACAAACCGCTCAACAAGATTGAATACATGACCATACATTGGCTTGGGGCTTCAAAAAGTGAATTAGTTTCCACAGAGTTACTGCTATTTCACACTCCCATCTTCAGTAAGGTTGCACATAGTAGGTTATGAAAATAGTTGTATCATAGAAAAGTTGTTGTGCCCGCCATGAGGTTCTTCCCATGTCATGTAAGAATAAACAAAGCAAAGTATGAATTTTTTTTCTTATTACTTGATGAATTTTTTTGTACAAAATATCCCTATTTATAGAAATGTGTTAGCCAACATAATACAATAACCCTACGTAACAAAAGGAAAGAAAATACTATGTACATGTAGAAAAGAAAAAAAAAATCTAGTATGTACCTAAAATATATTCACAATAATTGACTGAATATTCATAATGTTTGAATAAATATTCAGTGTTGTAATACCCATAGTAGAACTGGGCCTTCATCTATTTGTGAATATGTTGGGCCTATTCGCATGTCTACTTGTGGAGGCCCAAACCCGATAAGCTCAAGACATTAAAGGGATAAAATATCCCAAATCAATTTCCTAATTCCCTAATTCTTTTCTCCATCTTTTGGTCAATTTGGGAAACCTACATATAAAAAAAGTAGAAACGCAAAGTAGTTAAGAAGTAAGAATCAAGCTTTGGTGAAGAATCCTAACACCCCCTCAAGTTAGAGGTGTGGAAGAGACACCTAACTTGTCGATATGTTGATAATGCAAAGGCTCTGTCAACAACTTAGTGGATACATCGATGAGCTGGGAAAAAGATTTCCAATACAATGATGAGATTAATTCAGCGAGGTACTTCTTGTCGAGCTTGGAAAAAGATTTCACATACGATAATGAGATTAATTCGATAAGGTACTGCTGACAAATTAAGTGACAGTCCATTTTGACATGCTTTGTCCGTTAATAAAAAATAAGATGCTTTGTGATATGGATGGCGGTAAGGATGTCGAAATTAAGAGGTACTAGTAAAATGATTGAGATGTCGAGATCTATAAAAAGGCGAATCAACAAGGCAAGCTTAGCTCAACCCTTCTCAACAAATGAGTAAATACTAAACTTCAGCAAAGTTGAGAAGGATGATTTTTATTTCTTAATTCCAATAAATAGGAGTGGAACCATGGGAAATGTAATACCCACTTACTGATTTTTATGAATTTTGACAGGTACCCTAGTTTCAGTCACAAAACGCCATCAATTCAAAAAAAGTAGAAGCAAACATGAATATACCAACACTTAAATCAGTAAGAAAATAGTGAAGTACTCTTAATGCAGCTTTAAATGAGGTTTGTGTGAATCCTACAAGTCAAATCAGCCCTGGTATGTGTTAGATAATTGAGTTTACCTAATAAATGCCTGTATAAAGTAGAATCTTGGATAGAAAACCCTTGATTAGCCTATAGTTTGACACGGTGGTCCAAAGGAAAATTTGGTGATAAAGGAAGAGTATCAAATTCTTTCAAAAAGTCTAATGTAAATTTCCTTTGCGAAATAAGCATCCTTATAGATTCTTGAACAACCTCTATGCCAAGAAAAAAGATGCAAATAACCAAGATCCTTCATTTTGAACTTCTTGTCTAAAAACAAGTTTAATGCTTGTAGTTCACCTTCAGTTTTTCCTATCAATAATATGTCATCTACATACACTGCTATAATAGAGATAGAATCACTAGACTTCTTAAAAAGATAAAATAATCATTGAAACCTCTAAAATTAAGAGTAGAAGTAAGCTCAGCATACCATTGTATAGAATTGTTTTTAAACCTATAAATAGATTTATTCTGCAAAGAAACATGATTTAGAGAGGTTCTTGTAATACCAAGTGGAAATTTTATATAAACTTCTTCATAGAGTTCACCATGAAGAAAAGCATTATTAACATCTAATTGAAAAACTCCCCTATTATTCTGCAATACAATGGCCAAAATACACCTGATAGTAGTCTTAACTACTGGAAAGAAAGTTGCATTATAATCAATACCTTTTCTTTAAACATCACCATTAATGTCCAATCGAGCCTTTAGTGTTTCAATACTTCTATCAGAGTTCTGTTGACCTTATAGACCCGTTTAGAAGCTAGTGCTTTCTTTCTGACCAGAAGAAAAATAATAGCCCATGTGTTGTTTAACTGTAAGCCATGTCATAATTAATAGTTTTAGGACTTAATTGGTATATTTCTTTTATGGTTGGAATGAGGGACATGGGTTTCCATAAATTGATGGATTTTGGCTTGATAATTGCATTAACCTCAACCCATTTTGTGAACTTGATTTGAATATGTATATTTGCATGGTTTAACTTATCTTTTATAAACATTACATTGCATTAAAGTATAAATGGATAAAAATAGATCTAGATGGCCTTGGTGGTCATATATTTGATTTTAAATAGAATTAGGAGTCAGGTTAGTTATATGGACTGGTTTGACATAAATAAATTAGCTTGAAAGTGTATTAGTATGACGATACCAAGTTGGTAAATGCATCAATTAAAGACTTCTGGGTTAATGGTTTGTTTATGTGCAACTATTTTTATTCTGGCTTAAAGGGAATTGTGTAGCTCACCATGAAGGTGTAGTTCCCAGGAGGAGGGGGGATCAACACTTAAAACCATTTTTACCAGCATTGGGGGTCAATGTAACCATGTTCTTAGTGAAAAATTTTTATATTTATTTTGGGAGGGTATAGCCTTGGTATCTTTAGCCTTTTCTTAAATTTTTCTCAATTTGCAAGGCTAACATATGCTGGGCCCTTCTAGAAGGGGAGCTGGACCCATATAGCCTATAGGTGCCTTTAGGATAGAGCGAGCTACAAAGTTTGGGTTGATACTTTAAACTCTCATGTTCATGACCCTTGTCCCTATCCTGACATCCTATATATGTATATGAAAGTGGTGCATATGGTTTATGATTGAATTTTGGCAATTGCATTATTTTATCCCTACCAATGAGTTACATGCTAGTACTTGTTCCACTGACCATCCCTAGATATTGCATATTTTCATAATGTAAGGTTCGAGGGATTTTCTATTGCTCCTATGCAACGTTAGGTAATTCAATATTCCTTTGAATCTTCTATGAAGTGGTGAGCCTCTATCCTTCGAAAGGCCCTGTCATTTTCACTTATTTCTTCATTGTGTTAATTTTTCATTTGGATTCTTTTTAGTCATAGTTGAGGGCATGTCTTGAACTAGGTTGGTATTTCTTGTTTTAGAGGCTTTAGTGTAAAGTATTAGGATGATTTAATTTATCTATCCTTCTAACTACTATTTGGTTGGCTTTGTCTATGTATATTTATGTGCTCTAGAGGCAAGGTTAATAGTGTGGTCTCTGGCTGTAACTCCCTATATTTCTAGAATTCAAACCATAGTTACTATATATATATACCCGAACCCAATGATTTCTATTTCAAAATAAATGTGTTGATAAATTCTATAGTTTGGGATCATATTTGGATATGGATCAAGATCATAAAAATCTCTTAACTCAAAAACAAGTTGACAACCTTTCTATTGATTGAGGTTTAGTGGATGTTTCTACTTGGATCAACTTCCAACGACCATTAATCCTATAATATAATGAGTTAAGTATCAAATAAAAAATCTTTGAGTATTCTTTATAATATATTTCAATTTTACTTTAATCTGATATTGGAGTAGAAAGCTGTGCTTATTTTATAGAAAAGTATTTGTCCATCAGAAATTGACGACTAAGCTAACGAGCCATCAACCAGGTGATAAGACGTCAACTCAAGTCATTAACCTTAAGTAGTAAATGACCAAATCCCACTTGTTAGTGATGACTAGGGTAATAAGATGTAACCAAATGATGGGTTGTCAACCCAAGTCGCCAAATAAAGAATTCCTATGTTTTTTTAGCTTCCTTAGGGGTAGTTTGGTCTTTTCCTCACCTCCAACCATACCCCCATGACTTCCATAACCCTATAAATGTTATGTATTCGTCATATATCAATTTTTTCAATGCTTATACTCCTCTCCACTCTCAAGATAAAGAAGTTAGGATTTCTTCCTAAAGTTTAACTTCTAAGGATCCAAATTTATGTTTTCCTTCAAGAAATTCCGGTATGTGAAGTTTGAACAAGGATAACCTTTCATCCTTATTTCCAAAAATATTGATTTTAAATATAAAGTTATGTGATTTCAATTAGGGCTCATACACAAGTCCCTTATTCATGAAATTAAGACATTATCATGTGCTTTAAAGTTTAGTTAGCACATGAATTTATCTTTACTCATGTTTTCACTTGCACTTATATGATTGTTATTATGAGATGAAATTTAGTATGTTGACATAAATTTCTAAGAGATGGTGAATATATATGATTTTCATCCTAATTTAGTCAGTTTATATATAAGAACATATGAATTTTTCATGATTCTCTTAGTTTACAAGAAGCTCAAATTTCCCATTTCATATTACAGTAAAATGATTCAAATTTTAGTTTGACCTTATGATCTCAGATAAGATATGCAATTCACCCAGATATTCATGAGTAAGATTTATTAACAAAAGCTTGATTGGGTTTCAGATTTGTAAACCCAAATTCTTATTTTAACGTGAATTTCATCAATATTAGCATTTAATATATATATTTGGGAGTAGTATTTAGCACCAAGAAGGGAATGTGGGTCCAACTCACCCTATTCTTAAGAAACTACGTGCCACTATAGGTGTAGGGGCCTCACCAGAAAAGTGTCCCCCTTGCCTAATATGGTCTTTATTTAGTGATCACCTCAGTTCAGTTCAGGCTCTATTTCGATGGAAAAAGGTGAATAGCTCTCCTCAACATGGGTAAGACATTGGACTCCATGATAGCTCACACGGTTTATGAAGGTTATAATAATCTCTCACAAACAAAAAAAAATAAAGATTTTAGAAACTAAGAGTAATGACTCACTAAGCTTACTAGATTATGATTTATTATTCATGTTTTATGATATTTTAACGTAAAATATTACTAATGTTCAACATGAGTTCTTTTACATATAGTATGCATGATTTGAAAGCATGTTCAACTTTAGTTTTACTTATTGCATTCACCCCCATATATACTATGTATTTCATAAGTATTGACCACATATACGTCTGTGTGGCTACATTGTTTTATAATATAGGTACTAGTTGTACCCCACATGCCATAATCAAATAGTTCATAGCTTCCATCCAATAGGTGATGAGTTAGCTTGAATCAAGGACTCGGGTTAACTATAGTTTTGGTATTATATGTTTTATTCAATTGTATAGATTAGGGATAGCTGGGGTTCATGTTCCGGCGACCTATATTTAGTGTTAGTAGAGGCTTCATAGATACTCAGTTAGAGTTGATGTATTTAGTTTCATTTTGTTTTGTATAAGTAGAGTGTAAATGTTTTAAACAGTTTTATATTAAACATGTTTAACTAAAGACATCTCTTTCATTTATTACTTCTAGTTTTATGTATTTTATTTAGTTACTTACGAGTTATGACAGTATCATGCATTTTCTTAGGATCACTTGTGGTTCTAAGCACCGTATAACGTTCAGGGGTAGTCTTGGGGCGTTACATAATTAGTATTATAGCATGGATTTCAAGTCTCCTAGGGTGTCTGTAAAGCCATGTCTAGTAGAGTCTTATAGAATGGTACAATGACGTTCGTAATTTTCTTCGAGAGTTTATTGGGCATTTAAGAAAATTTACCCTTATTTCATATTTTAGATCATTCCGTAAATTTGTTCTCTCAGAATTTTTTTTCAATTCATGTGTTACTCTGTAATTCTCCACTACGGCTTATTCTTGAGATAACATGTGAAGTTAAGATCAAATTCCTCCCGAGATCATGCTTTCATACTTACTATTAGTAACTTTAAAAATAATACAAAGGGCTTGAGAGGATCCCGCTAGTGTGTTTAAAGTCCTTTAACTCGAAAGCTTATGTCCTCATCCATATAAGTTCTGCAGTTAAGACAGAATATGCTATGTAATCAGATTTCTCTTGAGCCCTTTGTTACAGATAGCACTGATGAAATAAGAGAGCATGTCCCTCGAGTATTAAATACATTCTTTACTAAGGGATAGTGTAAATTAGGGTATTATGATTCAAAAGTATTAGAACATACTTAGAGTTGGAAGTATGGATTTAAAAGTCTAGTAACAAGAAAAAATGAGGTTACCATTTGGTTGAGGGTAAACTGATAGATTTGTGTCTACTATTAAGTAGGATTGAGGTGATATGTCCTTGTGTGTGAACGAAGGGGTAGCGAATGTGATATAGGTTTCATGGTGGAAAGTGGAGAATGAGTTATTAGTTAAAGTGAATTATGGTATGGTTAAGTAGGAAAGGAGTTCTTGATGGTATTCCATTGTGTTATAAAATTGTAGGTTATTAACAGAAGTACTATGTTGTTAAGGATTGTTAATGTAGGTTCTCCTTATTGTTGTGAAAGAAAATTGGTTGATACTTATAGGTCTAGGACTATAATTTAGATATATGAATGGAGTAGTAGGGATGTGTGAAATGAGGATATGCAAATATATTATAGTAAGATAGACCATAAGATTTGTAACACCTCGAGTCTGTACCTCGAACGCTATATGATGCTAACAATCTCGAAAGACCACTAGCTAACCCATGACTGGTACTTTTTGTGAGCACTGAATAATAAAGACATTATAATAAAAAAATAAGGAAGTAAAAGTGGAATTACTATAAGGTTCAAATCTAAAAACAATATTGTATACAGAAAATAGAATGCTCGAAAACAACTATCTCAAAACACTCTAGTCTAATAAGCCTCTAAACTGTCTTAAATATAGAGTTGATGGGACAAGGCCCCAACTAACTCTAACTGAATGTTGAAATAACAGAAATGCTAAAAATAATCATGTCCTTGAAATATGAGAACTCACCACTACAGTGTCTGTTGAGAAGCTATACTACTAAGGATACTTTGGGGCCTGTGCGTCTGAACCTATGATATAAGACATCATAGCGCAAAAAACATGTGTCAGTACTTTGAATGTACTGCTCAGTGAGGTAGGCTAAAATACATGGGTTCATGATACATGAATAATACTAATTGAATAACTTGAATATGACAGAATGGGAGTGCATACATGAATACGTAGAGTATAACTAAAATTGTGATGATACCGAATAATGAGTGTGAATACTAATTTACTTATATCTGAGTTTATTGATACTGTATTATTGATTATTTGGATGACCGTATCTAATAGTCCTAAATTTTGTAGAACTATAGTGAGTTCTAATCTGAGAGTGAGTTTGAAACTGAGACTGTGGGATGTAATCATCTAACCGACTTGCCCCTTTTTTAAATGGATTTTGGGGTCCAACCCATAACCCCAGTTGGAAGGGTTCCAGTACCATTCCATAGGTAAAGACAACTGAAGAGATACCCTCATTAGGAAGGTACTCTAATGAAAACGGTGAAATCCTCAATTGTCAGGTTGAAACACCTCATCAACCCTCGACTGGCAGGTTTGATGTATCAACCTACGTTGGCTACATAGTTCAAGAAAAAAAGCATTTCTTATTAGATTCACACCCTTTAATGGCAGATGATTCCCTATCCTTGGGTTCACTCGATGCTTAATCTTGCTCCCAACTAAATAGACACTAAACTGATTTCCTAGTTCATACTAAGCTTGACTGAATTGTTATTGAACTGGACATGATTAGTACTGAGTTTACTGAGTTTTCCTAAATTTTGGAACTGAATAAAAGTACCACTGATCATGACCTGACTGAGACTATTTTGTAAGTAACACTGGCTCTAGGTATACAGCTAAATTGTTGGGTATTACATACCCCCAGGATTCGATAGTGTAAAGAGTAAAGTGTAACTTAAATCTTGAAGGCACAACAATGGCCACATGTTCATAATTCACTTTCTAAGGTATTTCATCATACACTTTTAAATCTTGAACTTGTACATGTATAGGGTTGCATGCTATCATGTCATAAGTACACTAACAATTCACTTAGGCATTTCAACAAACACCTTCAAGGCGTAGCTTTAACATGGGAGTCCTTTTGGACATGTAGTTCTTTCATGGGTTCATAATTAAGATCAACAATGGATTAAATTGCACAATTAATTCACTTAGGCATTTTGGGAAACACATAAGAGGCATCACATTATACTTGGGTATGAATAATAATTCAATACATCATGGTGAAACTAATCACTTCAATTTCAAAGATATCAACCCACATGCTAACATAAATTCATGAAATTCATTAAAGACATCATCTTGAAAATCACATAACTAGATTAACATGAATTCAAATAACCCACAGCATGCAAATCATGATTTAAGATTTTAAAAAGGGTTTCTTGAACTCCAAGGGTGAAAGGGCTCTTAGATGAACACTTTACATACATTTATGCTTGTTTTTCAGAAGATTGATGGTAGAATTCTTGAGATTTGAATCTTGAATTGAAAATACTAATGCTTGTTCTTGAGAGAGCTTGAGAGAAAGTGAGTATATCTTGGTGAATGATGGATTAATTTCGTGTTTTTGCGTGACTAAGGGTGGGGAAATTCACCTATTTACCCTTACAACCCATAACTAAAATTTGCTAAACTGGGCTGCCCCTCGTGTCGCGAACACTACTAGGGTTGGCTACCTATCACGATGCAATCCCTATCTGGGTTGACAAGGCCTTGTGACGCGGGGCCATCGCAACCCCACACTATTTTTAGTATCCAAACTCACCCTTATGCTAGTTGAAAAAACTTGAAACTCACCCGAGATGGCCTACAAGTTACCCTAATCATGAATCAATTTGAAAATTAACAAAATAAGATCGGGAAGGTCGTGAACTAGGATTGCCAAACTACGAAGGCTGAAATAACTCAAAGAAAAAATACTTAGCTGAATTTTTTTCTATGTCTGGGACCCCTTAGTAGGATTTAAAAGACTGAGTCAAGCTTAGAATTTTGTGGGCTCTTACAATATCTCTCCCTTGGGAACATTCATCCTCGTATGTGGCTGACTAAGCTAAGATTACTGATGTACTAAACTTATTTACTAGACACAAACAATGAAACATGATTGAAACTACTGATATACTGAGTTTTTCATACTAAACATGCATATTTAAATATAACGAATACATGAATGAATATACTGACAAACTGGGTTTGTATACTGAATATGCATATCTAAATGCAATTTATACATGACTAAAAACAATTTATCAATGCATGACTGAATATGCAATGGTAACTAATACAAAGTTTTGAAAGGGAATTCTATGTAAGTTTACAGGAAAACTGTTACCTTGAGCTAAGTATGAGTTGGTAGAGAAGAGGTGAGGGAACTTGGTTCACATATGTGCTTCTTCTTACAAAGTAGATCCCTCAACAGACTGATTCCGCGAAGAACTTTTACAAGAGGGACTTCTTTGTTCCTCAGTCTATGTATTTGATAGTCAAGGATTTCGACTGGAACCTCTTCATAAGAGAGACTATTCTAAACATCTATGCTTTATATTGAGAATACAGCTTCTGGGTCACCTATGCATTTCTTTAGAAAGAAGATGAAACACTAGATAGACTGAAGCTAGATCTGAAGGCATCTCAAGCTCGTAATCTACCTTTCCAAAATGGCTGAGAATTTGATATGGACCGGCACATCTGGGACTGAGTTTCCCCTTCTTTCCAAATCTCTTTACTCCTTTCATAGGAGATATTTTCAAATACACATAGTCAATAATCTCAAACTCGAGATCCTTTCTACATATGTCTGCATATGATTTCTGTCGGTTCTGAGCAGTCTTAAGCCTTTTCAGATCAACTGAGCCTTTTCTAAGGCATCAAATACCAGGTCAGGCCCTATCACCGTGGCCTCACACAATTTGAATCAACTAATGGGAAATCAATATCTCCTCCCATAAAGTGCCTCAAACAAAGGCATCTGAATGCTGGAATGATAACTCTTGTTATATGCGAACTTAATCAAAGGAAAGTGTCATCCCAACTACCTTTAAAATCAATTGTACATGCTCGCAGAATATGTTCTAAAGTCTATATGGTCCTTTCTGCCTGACCAATTGTCTAAGGATTAAAAGTGGTACTGAGGTTAACTCGGGTACCAAGACCCTTTTTGAATGCCTTCCAAAAATAAGAGGTGAATTGGGTACCTCTATCTGAGACAATGGACAACGAAACACCATGCAATCCGACCAACTCCATAATATAGAGTTTGGCATAATCTTTGGCTAAATTAGAGGTATGGACTGGTAAGAAATGATAAAATTTGATCATCCTGTCTACAATGACCAAACCGAATCATGCTAATGACGAGTATGAGGCAAACCCATCACAAACTCCTGCATGGATCCACTAGGATTTTGATACTCAATCTTAACCTCTTGACATATAGAGCACCTAGCTATAAACTCGACAATGCCTCTCTTTATCCTACTCCACCAATAGATTTCCCATAAATAGTAGTACATCTTCGTGGCCCTTGGATGAATAAAGTAACGCGCACCATGCGCCTCTACAAGAATTTGCTACCTCAAGTCATCTAAACTCGACACACACAGGAAACCCTGACAACACAATACACCATCTCCCCTTTGGGAGAAAACCTCTACTTGATCGCTGAGTCAACTAAGTGGATACCTAGCCGGACAAGCTGATCTTGGTCTAACTTCTTCTTGATATCCTCAACATGAGCAACACTACCCATAGACAACCTGTTGAGAGCCTCAACCACTACATTAGCCCTTCTCGGATTATATAGCTCACTCATGTCATAATTTTTCAATAACTCTAACCACCTTCTCTGATGGAGTTTAAGATCTTTCTGGGAGAACACATACTACAGGATCTTATGGTCTATGAACACATCAATGTGCACCCCATACAAGTAATGCCTCCAAATCTTTAAGGCAAAAATTACTGCTTCTAACTCAACATTGAAGTAGGATAGTTCTTCTCATGGGGTTTAAGCTGTCTGGAGGCATAGGCTATGACCTTACCTCTCTACATGAGGACACAACCCAAACCTTCTCTGGATGTATCACAGTACATAACAAAACCATTAAAACCATCTGGTAGGGTCAAAACTAGAGCTGTAGTGAGTCGAGTCTTTAACTCCTATAAACTCTTCTCACAAGAATCTGACCACAGGAATTTGACCTTCTTCTAAGTCAATCTGGACATAGGGGATGCAATAAATAAAAATCTCTCTACAAACCATCGGTAATAGCAAGCTAAATCCAAGAAACTTTTGATATCTAATGGAGAGATGGGTATGGGCCAGTTTTTTACTACTTTAGTCTTTTGGGGATCAAATCTAATGACATCACCAGAAACTATATGGCCGAGGAAAGCTACTGACCTTACCCAATATTCAAACTTACTGAATTTGGTGAATAGATAATGGTTTCTAAGAGCCTGTAATACTGATATAAAATGGTCTACATGATTATGTTCACTATGGGAGTAAACAAGGATATCATCTATGAAGATTATGAAAAACATGTCCAAGTACTACTTGAACACACGGTTAATCAAGTATATGAAAGCTGTTGGGGCATTGGTAAGACCAAAGGACATGACTAAGAATTCAAAGTGACCATACTGAGTATTGAAGGCTATTTTTGGGATGTCACATTCCCTGGCTTTGAGCTGATGATAGCCCAATCTGAGGCCTATCTTAGAGAAATAGCTGGCACCCTGAAGTTCATCAAAAAGTCATCAATTCTAGGAAGTGGATACTTGTTCTTGACCGTAACTTTGTTTAACTGATGGTAGTCAATGCATATTCTGAGAGAACCATCTTTCTTTCGTATGAATAGAACTAGTACGCCCCACGGGGATATAATGGATCTGATGAATCCCTTATCTAAGAAATCCTTTAACTAATCTTTTAATTCTCTGAGTTCTGCTGGAGCTATTCTATATGGAAGAATAGAGATGTGTTGAGTATTTGGAAGGAGATCAATTTTAAAATCAATTTCCCTTTTGGAAGGGACTCTGGGAAGATCTTCGGGAAATACCTCTGGGAATTCATAAGATACTGACACTAATTTAACAAATGGGGTTTCATATCTGGAGTCCTGGGCTCAGATAAGATGGTAGACACACTCCCTAGATACCATTTTTCTAGCCTGAAGGTAAGAAATAAGCTGACCCCTAAGTGTTGAAGTACTACCCCTCCACTCTAGGACTAGTTCATTTGGAAATTGAAATAGGACAATTCTATTTCTACAATCAACTGAGGCATAGCAGGAATAAAGCTAATCCATTCTGAGAATGACATCAAAATTAGTCATCTCTGATTCAAAAATATCTGCTGAAGTGAATTTTTGCGATACCACAACCGAATTGTTCCTATATACCCACCAAGCTATGATAGATTTACCCACTAGGGTAGAGACTGAGAAACGCTTTGCTAGTATTTCAAAACCAACTCTGAAATTAACTGTTATATATGTGGAGTAACATAAGACCAAAAAGCTCCTGGATATAGCAAAGTATAAACATTCAAATGATAAACTTGTAACATACCAGAGACTACATCAGAAGAATTTTCCTAATTTTGTCGGGACTGAAAAACATAGAGTCTATTTGGGTGCAGCCCACTTGTGGCACTGGATGAGGCACCCTACTAATTCGGGGCAATCGGACTTAGTTGGAGGACGGTTACACTGACCCTGGGAACTTGAATGGGTATAATATCTAACTCTGTGTCCTGGCTTTCCATATCCAAAACATACATCACTTCTTGCTCTACTGATACCCTGATGGTTTCTGCCATACTGCTTGCAGAGAGGATTCGTTCGGGCACTGCTAACTCTACCCTAAGGTTTAGGGTCTGATGCCCTATCTTTGCTTCCATCTCTAAATTTTGGCACTGGGGTACTAGATGAGGACGGGGCTGAAGATTTTAGGTAGAACTGATAACAATTCCCACCCTCTAACTTAGGCTAAGCAAAGTTTAAACAACTTGTTCTAGCCCTCTTGTTCTACTTTTCTCTCATTTCTTATACTTCTACTCTTCGATCTGTTGAGCATGGACCATCAGTCTAAAAAACTCTATATCACTAATCAACATCATAACTCTACACTTCTTAACCATAATATTATTCATCCCAGACACAAAGTTGCTCATCTTAGACCTTTTATCTACTACTACGTGAGGAGCATATCTGGCTAATTGAGTAAACTTTAGAGAATGCTTTTTACCATCATGTTGACCTGCTTCAAATTGATAAATTCTAGAATATTTTCTTCCCTTAACTCCTGTGGGAAGAACCTATCCCAAAAAGCAGTGGCAAACTCCTCCCATTCTATGTGCCCTGCATCTGTGGCCCTTTCTGCTTTCCACTATTTTAACAATGAGTGAGCCACATCTTGCAACTGATATATATTTAGCTAAACACTCTCACTAGCCATCACCCCCATAATATATGTACCTTTCTTCACCTAAACAATAAATTCCTGAGGGTCCTCATCTGACTTAGACCCAGTGAAAGAAGGAGGGTTCATTTGATTAATCCTGGCTGTCGCTGTGTTGGCCACTGGGTTGGATGAAACAACAACTGGGCACTCATTCTTAGCTACTACATCATGATCTAGGGTGGTGAAAGTTTTTTTGAACTTAACATTGGGGACATGTTCATCCAGATGATTTGGCTGGACGGGCTAGGGTTCTGGCTGGTCTCCCATTCCTCTTCCCTTAGTTTATTTGTAAGGCATGATCTATTCAAAAAGGAGAAACTTGGATTAGGTAAAGAGTTTAACTGGAGCTTATGCTCACTCGCACAATATGAATACTAAAAAAAGGGAAACTCTTCCTAAAATATCTCGTAGCCTCCTATCCATAAGTGTGGGACGCTACACACCCATGCATAAGACTCTACTAGATACTGCTTCTAGACTTCCTAGTACTCTGTTGAACCTTAGGCTCTGACACTAAGTTTTGTAACACCCCGAGTCTGTACCCAGGATGCTACATAATGATAATAATCCCAAAGGACCACTAGCTAACCCATGATTGGTACCTACTGTGAGCACTTAATAATAAAGACCCTACAATAAAAAAAAATAAGGAAGTAAATATGGAACTTGCATAAGGTTTAAATAAAAAAACAATACTTTATACAGAAAATAGAATACTGGAAAACAACTGTCTGAAAACACTCTAGTCTGATAAGCCTCTAAACTGTCTAAAATATGGATTTGATGGGACAACTCCCCAAATAGCTTTGACTGGCTATTGAAATAACTTAAATACAAAAAATAAATATGTCCTTGAAATACGAGGACTCACCGCTATGTTGTCTACTGAGAAGCTGAACTACTAAGGATGCTTTGGGGCTCATGCATCTGAACCTATGATATAACACATCATAGCACAAAAAACATGAGTCAGTACTTTTAATGTACTGGTACACTCAGTGAGGTAGTGCGTACATGAACAATACTAACTGAATAACATGAATATGACTGAATGGGAGTTCATGCATAAATATGTAGACTGTAGCTGAAATCATGATAATATCGGATACTGAGTATGAATACTAATTTAATGATATTTGAGTTTGCTGATACTGTATTACTGATTATCTTAATGAACGTATCTAACAGTGCTAAAGTCTGTAGAACTATACTGAGTTCTAATCTGAGACTGAATCTAAAACTATGACTATGGGAGGTAATCATCTAACCGATATACCCCTTTTTTGAATAGATTTTAGGGTGCAACCTATAACCCCAGTTGGAAGGGTGCCAGTACCATGCCATGAGTAAAGACAACTGAAGAGATACCCTCATATGGTAGGTACTCTAATGAGAACTATGGAACCCTTAACTGACAAGTTAAAATACCTCATCAACCCTCGACTGGCAGGTTTGTTGTCTCAACCTATGTTGGCTATGAGATTCTGGAATGCGAGCATTTCTTTTAAGAGTTATACCCTCTACTTGCTGGTGAGTTCCTATCCTTGGGTTCACTCGGTGATGAATCTTACTCCACCCTGAATAGACACTGTACTGATTTCCTAGTTTATACTAGGCTTGATTGAATAATTATTGAACTGGACTGGATTAGTACTGAGTTTACTGAGTTTTCCTAGATTCTGGAACTGATTAAAAGTACCACTAATCATGACCTAACTAAGACTATTTTGAAACTAACAATAGCTCTAGGTATACATCTAAATTACCACTAATACTAACTGGTTTCTACTACACTGCTGGCAGAGAGGATTCATTTGAGCACTGCTAAAACTATCCTGAGGTTTAGGGCCTAATACCCTATATCTGTTGCCATCACTAAAATTTTTCACTATATCACTAGCTGAGGACGTGGCTGGAACTAAAGATTTTAGGTGGAACTGATAACGATTTCCACCCTCTGACTTAGGTTGAGAAAAGTTGAAACTACCTATTCTCTCCTTATTCTTCTTTTCTTTGATCCGTTGGGCATGGACCATCAGTCTAGAAAAGTCCATCTCACTAATCAACATCATGGTTCTGCACTCCTTAACCATAATATCATTTACCCCAGACACAAACTTGCTCATCTTAGACTTGCTATCTACTACTACGTGAGGAGCATATCTGGTTAATTGAGTAAACTTTAGAGAATACTCTTTCACCATCTTGTTGCCCTGCTTCAGATTGATAAATTTTAGCAATTTTGATTCCTTCAACTCTTACGGGAAGAACCTATCAAGAAAAGCAGTGGCAAACTCCTTCCATTCTATTTGCCTTGTGTTTGTGGACCTTTCTGCTTTTCACTGTTTGATCAACGAGTGAACCACATCCTATATTTGAAATGCAGTAAGCTCAGCCACTCTGACTAGACATCACCCCCATAATATCAGTAACTTTCTACACATGATCAATAAATTCCTGAGTGTCCTTATCTGACTTAAACCCGGTGAAAATAGAGAGTTTATTTGGGTGAAGTCCAAAATCCTAGTAGACACTGTGTTGGCCACTGGGTTGGCTGGAAAATAGCTGTGTGCTCATTCTTGGCTTCTACAGCATGAGCTAGGGTGGTCAAAGCTATTCTGAACTCAACATGGGAGACATGTTCATCAAGAGGATCTGGTTGGACGGGTTGGGGTTCTGGTTGGTCTCTCGTTCCTCTTCCCTTAGTTCTTTTGGGAGGCATGATCTGTAAATGGAAGAGAAACTTGGGTTAGGTAGAGATTTTAACTGGAGCTTCTGCTCACTCACACAACATGAATACTGAATAAAGGGAAATTATTCCTAAAACATCTCTTAGACTCCTGTCCATAAGTGTGGTGCACTATACACCCATGTAAAAGACTCTACTATATGCTGATTCAAGACGTCCTAGGACCATATTAAACCTTATACTTTGATACTAAGATTTGTAATGCCCCAAGTCTGTACCCCGGACGCTACACAATACTAATAATCTTGAAGGACCACTAGCTAACCCATGACCGGTACCTGCTATGAGCACTGAATAATAAGTATGTTGTAAAAATAAAATAAGGAAGTAAATGCAAAGCTTCTATAAGGTTTAAATTTAAAAGCAACACTATATACAGAAAATAGAATGCTAGAAATCAACTGTTCGAAAACACTCTAATCTGATAAGCCTCTAAACTGTCTGAAATATGGAGTTGATGGGACAGTCCCTAACTAACTTTGATTGACTCTTGAAATACCTGAAATGCTAAAAATAATCATGTTCTCAAAATATAAGGACTCACCACTATTCTATCTGTTGAGAAGCTTTACTACTGAGGATGGACCCGCGTCTGAACCTGTGATACATGACATCATAGCACAAAAAGCATGCGCCGGTACTTTGAATATAATGGTATGCTTAGTAAGATAGGATGAAATTCATGGGTTCATGATGCATGAACAATACTAACTGAATAACATGAATATGACTGAATGGGAGTACATGCATAAATATATAAATTGTAACTTAAATCGTGATGATATCAGATATTGAGTCTGAATACTAACTTAGTGATATTTGATTTTACTAAAACTATATTACTGATTATTTAGATGGCCATATCTAATAGTCCTGAAGTTTGTAGAACTATACTAAGTTCTAATCTGAGACTGAATTTAAAATTGAGACAATGGGAGGTAATAATCTAACTAACATGACCCTTTTCTAAATAGATTTTGGGGTCCAACCTGTAACCCCAGTTGGAAGGGTGCCAGTACCATATTATAGGTAAAGACAGCTGAAGAGATACCCTCATTTGACATATACTCTAATAAGAATGGTGGAACCCTCAATTGATAGGTTAAAAAACCTCATCAACCCTCGACTGTCAGGTTTAATATCTCAACCTACTCTGGCAACATAGTTATGGAATGTAAAGATTACTTCTGAGAGTCACACCCTCTACTGTTAGGTTAGTCCCCATCCTTGGGTTCACTCGGTGTTGACTCCTACTCCCAAGTGAATAGATACTAAACTGATTTCCTAGTTCATACTAGGATTGATTGAATTGTTACTGAACTGGACTGGATTAGTATTGAGTTTACTGAGTTTTCTTGGATTTTGGAACTGACTAAAAGTAACACTGATTGTGACTTGAATGAGACTATATTGTAACTGACACTGGCTATAGGTATACACCCAAATTATCGGGTATTAAATACCCCCAGGATTCAATAATGTAAACAGTAAAGCAGAATATAAATCTTGAAGGCACAACAATGGCCACATGTTCATAATTCACTTTTTAAGGCATTCCATCAAACACTTGTAAATATTGAACTTATACATGTATAGGTATGCATGGTATCATGTCATAAGTACACTAACAATTTACATAGGCATTTCAACAAACACCTTCAAGGCATGACTTTAATATGGGAGTCCTTTAGACATGTAGTTCTTTGATGGGTTCATTATTAAGATCAACAATGGATCAAATTGCATAATTAATTCTCTTAGGCATTTTGGCAAACACATGGGAGGCATCACATTATACTTGGGCATGAATAATAACTCAATACATCATTTTCAACCCACATGCTAACATAAATTCATAAAATTCGTTAAAGAAATTATCTTAGAAATCACACAATAAGAGTAATATGAATACAAACAACCCACAACATGGAAATCATGATTTAAGATTTTAAAAAGGGTTTCTTAAACTCCAAGCGTGAAAGAGCTCTTGGATGAACACATCACATACCTTTATGCTTGTTCTTGAGAAGATTGATGGTAGAATTCTTGAGATTTAAATCTTGAATTAAAAACCCTAATTCTTCTTCTTGAGAGAGTTTGAGAGAAAGTGAGTATATATTAGTGAATGAGGGCTTAATGTTGTGTTTTTGGGTGAATAAGGGTGGGGAAATTAACCCATTTACCCCCATAACCCGTAACTAAAATTTGCTAAACTGGGATGCCCCTCGCATCGTGACCCCTACTTGGGTTGACTACTTATCGCGATGCGTCCCCTAGCTGGGTTGATCAGGCCTCGCGATGTAGGTCCATTATGACCCTATTTTTATCATCCAAACTCGCCCTTACGGTTGTGGGAAAAACTCAAAACAACCTCGAGATGGCCTACAAGTGACCCTGATCATGAATCAATTCGAAAATTGACAAATTAGGTCAGGAAGGCCGTGAACTAGGATTTCCAAACTACAAAGGGTAAAGTGACTCTAAGTATAAATACTTAGCTTAATTTTTTCTATGTCTAGGACCCCTTAGTAGGCTTTAAAGGACTGAGTCAAGCTTAGAATTTTGTGGTGTCTTTCATGATTATGATAAAATATAATTACTGTAAGGTTTTTATTAGACTAGTATTTGTTGATGTTTTGCTAAGAAAGAATGTTGTGTGAGATTTTAGTTAATTATTTCTAGTATTAGAATTTAAGCTTGAACAGTGAATGATCATCAAGGTTGAAATAATGATTGCTTGGGATAATGATGTTAGTTATATAATAGGTGACCTTATAGGCTTGGAAAAATGTATGCAAAAATTTAAGTTCATGTATTTCTCAATTATATATGATGGTGTATGTATGATGTGTAGGTGTACCCAAGGTGATATCAGGTTTTATTATTTTCTTTGATTATGAAGAGTTTTGTGTGGTTAATAGAACTCTTGAGTTGCTAAGCAAGAAGAAGGCCAGTTATGTAGTATGTGTCATTCTTACTAGCAATGTTATGGGTTATAGGTTGTTAATGTTGGGTATTCTAATTTAAGGGTTATTCTGACAGTTTAGTAAAAAATCCAATTTAGAGATGTTATATTAGTTGGTTATGAAAATAAAGGGGTAGATTATGTGTTTATTGAGGCAGTTAAGTTTGTTGAGATAAGTGTAAGTATATGATAATGATTTTTGAATCTATAGAAAGTTAAGGATGGTATATATTAAGGGAGTGCCTAAGAATGAAGTTTGTATTGTATAAACATAGTTTATTTGGGCGAGTTAAGCATTCATATGTAGACCGTTAGAGTGGATAAATTATGGCTCAGTCTTAAGGATATGGAATAGGATGTCTTAGACTATAGGATTTGATCTAAGGGGATTTTATTGGGTGAACCAAATCAAGTTTTGAGAATTAGAGTGTTATGCATGTCAATAATAGTTGTGATGAGACAATGATCGATCCTTACTCTAGAGTATTCCTTTCCTTGTATTTTAGTCATTATGGCACCTTATCTATGTCTTGCGTGATAGAGACATGCCAGTGGCCAATGATTATACACTTCATGCATATTCAAGTTCATTCTCAGCTCTTAGTAAGGAAGTAATAGCTTCACTCTGTGATTCCAGTCATCCACCATAAATTTAGGAACTCTAATCTTATGTTAAATAGATTATGATAAGTAGGAACTTTTATTTCAAAGTATGAAAAGTTCTCAAAACTCATGATACACATTTAATTGCTAGTGAATTTCTCATTATGCTATGTATGTCCTCAATTTTGATCTCTTTAATGAATCCATGACTTTGATACTCTATTCCTCAGTCCTTAGTTAAGTGTCAAAGTTATATATAGTATTATTTCATGCTTTAGGTCCTCATGTTCTAGCCCTTAAGTGACTGTCTGCTTATGTTAAAATAGCAGTAATGAAAATAGATGAACAATGGTGTACATGAGAGAGAGTAGATGGCTATTATTAGGGAAGATTATTTTATGCTTGTTTTATCTAAGGCTAAAGTATGAAGGAAGATTGAGGAAAAGCTTTGGTATATGTCATAGTTAGTGTAGAATTCTACATGTGTCTTCTTAAGAATAGTGAATGGAAGTGGTTATTGAAATAGGTATTTGGGAGTATGGGAAAATTCTTAGGTGGGTTGATTTCCTAGAAGTTCATACGTAGTTATAGTGGTAGGCTTTAATGTATTTTTAGCATATGAGTAGATAAATACATAAACGCTAGTGAATTCTTAGTTAGAGTTCAGAGTTAGTAGTTGGGCATGTTATGGTTAGGATGAGATCTTTTAATTGACATATAATATTGAATACTATGGTTTAAACTAGTTTTATGTTATTATGTTTAGTTCCTTGTGATTTTGAATTAGACTCTGACATGGTGAGAGTATGTAGTTTAACTCAAACTTTAGTTGGAATGTCATATGTATACATGTGAGAATTATAAGTTGCAGGAAGTGAATTTTAACATTTAAGAGGATAAGTATAGTTGATGAGTATTCGAGAAGTGTGACTAAGATTGATAGTTAGTAGTTGCATCACCTAAGGCATAGTAATCCTATTCTAGCTTATATTCTATATGCCGATATACTATGTTATAGAGTTGTAGCCATGTTGTGATTCCTTATTCAAATGCCATGCTCAAATCATGCTCAAAATTCTTTCCATTGGTTCTTATTAGAAGTTATGATAAGAAGATTTTGAGGAAACTCATATTCTATTCTTAGTAACTCATGGATTTTTCATCATATTAAATACCACTTCACAGTTCTATAGGTACAATTATGTCATTAATGTTTCAATTGAGTTCTAAAATCTAAAATTGAATTATCTCCTTATAATCAATCAATTCAGCACATAAATTGGAGTCATGATTGAAGTTTTATTGTTTCAACTCAATTATATCCTTCATTAGCAAACATACCATGCCAACATTATTCCATAAGATTTCTTTGTATGAGTTCATATTCCATATATATCAGCTGAGTCAGTACTCTGACAAGAGCTTATTCCAGTTATGAGAAATGATCAATTTAACAAATTCAGTTTCTAGATAGTAATTATATTCTTTTCATCCAAATATCAGTCTTCATTCGAGGACGAATAATCCTAGGGAAGATAATTTAACTCCCTACATTTTGGGCTAGAATTCAAACCATCGTTCCTAAATGAATAGAGCCAAAGCCAATGATTTCCACATCAAAATAAGTGTGTTGATAAATTCTATAGTGTGGGACCATCTCTAGATATTAATCGAGATGATAAAGATCTCCTAACTCAAAGAAAAGTTTATAACTTTTCTAACGATTGAGTTTTAGTGGATGTTTAAACTAGGGTAAACTTCAAATGACCATAACTCAAAGAATATAACGAATTAGGTGTCCTACTATATATTAAATGAAATATCTTTTAGTGTTCTTTTTGACACATCTGATTTTACATTAATCCGATATCGGAGTAGAAAGTTATGCTCATTTTATAGGGAAGTGTATGTCTGTTTTAAGGTGACGACTAAGCAGGCTAGTAGTCAAACAAATAACGAGATGTTAACTCAAGTCGTCAACCTGAAGTAGTAAATGGAAAAATCCAGCATAATAATGACTACTAGGGTGATGAGACGTCACCAAACTGACGGGCCATCAACCCAAGTTGAGAATTCCTACATTTTTTAGTTTTCTTAGGTGCATTTTGGTCTTTTTGTCGCCTCAAACCCTACCCCCATGACATAAATAACCCTATAAACGTTATGTATTCATAAGATATCATTTTTTTCAATGCTTATTCTCCTCTCCACTCTAAATATAAATAAGTTAGGTTTTCTTCCAAAAGTTCAAGTTCCAAGGATCCAAATTCATGTTTTCTTTCAAGAAATCAACAAATTCAGGTATGTGGGGTTTGAACAAGGATAACCTTTCATCCTTGTGACCAAAAAGATTAATTTTAAAGTTGAATTTATGTGATTTCACTTAGGGTTCATACCCAATTTCCATATTCATGAAATTAAAACATTATCATGTTCTTTAAAGTTTAGTTAGCACAGGAATTTATGTTTACTCATGTTTTCAGTTGTATGATTCTTATTATGAGATGAAATTTATTATTTTGACATGAATTTCTATGAGATGGTGGATATATATAATTTTAACCTGATTTAGTCAGTTTATACATCAGAGCATATGAATTTATCATGATTCTCTCAGTTTACAAAAAGCTCAAATTTGCTATTTCATATTGCTACAGTATGATTCAAATTTTAGTTTGATCTTATGATCTAAGACATGCTATGAAATTTACACAAATATTAATGAGGATGATTTGTTAATAGAAACATGATTAGTTTCTGATTTATAAATCCAAATACTTATTTTTAGGTGAATTTTATTAGTATGAGCATATAATAAATATATTTGGTAGTAGTATTTAGCACCGAGAGGGGAATATGAGTTCAACGTATACTAGTTCTCCAGAAACTATGTACCATCATTGGTTAATGGGCCTCACCAGAAAAGTGTCCCCCTTGCCTAATATGGGTTCAGTATAGTAATTACTCTACTTCAATTAAGGTTCTATTACAATAGCAAGGGTAGAACAACTCTCCTAAACATGGATAAGATATTGGACGCCGCGATAGCTCACATGGTTTATTTCTTTTATAAGAATCTCACACAAATAAAATAAAATTAAAGATTTTAGAAACTAAGTGTAATGACTCTCTAAGCTTACTTGATTATGCTTTATTATTCATGTTTTATGATATTTCAGCTTTCAATTTTGCTCATGTTCAAGATAAGTTCTTTAACACTTAGCATGCATAATTTGAAAGTATGTTCAGCTTTAGTTTTACTTATTGCATTCACCCCCATATACACAATATATTTCAGAAGTATTGACCACATATACATTTGTGTGGCTATATTTTTTTCATAATGTAGGTACAAGTTATAGCCCAATGACCCTGATAAGATAGTTCACAACTTCCATCTTGCAGGGGATGGGTTCTCTTGATTTGAGGATTCGAGTCAACTAGAGTTCTGGTCATGGTCATAATACCTATATTCAGTATTAGTAGAGGATTCATAGATAGTTAATTTGAGTTGATGTATTTAATATTAGTTTTGTTTTATATTAGTAGAGTGTAAATCTTTTAAATAATTTTGTATTAAACATGTTAAGCTAAAGCCATCTCTTTGATTTATTTATGTATTTTATTTAGTTGCTCAACTAGTATCATGTTTTAGCTTAGGATTATATGTGGTTCTTAGCACCGTATGATATTCAGGGGCTAGTCTCGAGGCGTTACACTAGACTATGGTTATCTTGATATTCCCATCATGTCCAGTCCCAGATTTGAGTCATGACAAACTAGGTATCAGAGCATAATTCAGGGTCATTGGGTGTCCATAATGTCGTGACGAGTAGAGTCCCTTTTTTACGGGTGTGTAGCACATAACACTTATAAGGGGGAGGCTACAAGGAATTTAGGGATATTTACTTTTCTTGTGTTTTATTTTTGTTCTATAGAGTCTATTTTATATGAAATTCCTCTAACTCTTGGCTTACTCGCATTTCAAATCATGCCTCTCCAAAGATTTGACTATCGTTGAAACTTTTCTAGAACCTCTATCCTACCTGAGAAGATGTGGAGGGGGCTCACCCTACTTATGGAGTGTTAACCTAGTCTAGGGTCCCTACTCCTGGTTGTGATACTCTACGTGGGGTTCTACTAGTCCCTACTAGTCCTCCTGGGTTTTTGAGCTAGTGATACTTATGTTTAGTCACCTCAAGGGGCGATATCCCCTATGTAGAGTTCCATCAGTTAATTCATATGCTTATTTAATTGGTGTCATTGCAATGTCGTCGACCTGATCATGTTGGTCATATTATTAGTTTATCTAAGGTCACTTAGTTTGGATAATTTTTGATATTGAATCCCCTGACCTATACTATATCCAAGGTTAAAGAGGAT
>NC_061121.1:191852901-191917846 GCF_002878395.1 Capsicum annuum
AAAAATTTCTAGGGTATTACAGTCCAGGTTATCACCAACTGAAAATTAGGGAGTTAGATATTCCCAAGAATATTTTCAAACCTGATATGGTTTATGGTTATCCCTTTTGGGTTAACTAATGCTCCAGATACTTTCATGGATCTTATGAATTGGGTTTTTAGGCAGTTTCTGGATTTTCTTATTATAGTCTTCATTGATGACATATTGGTGTACTCAAAAGTGGTGAGAATTATGTCAATCAGCTCCAAATTGTGTTACAAACTCTTAAAGACAAGAAATTGTATGCTAAATTTTCTAAGTGTGAATTTTGGCTAAGTGTTGTGACCTTTCTTAGGCATGTTTTTTCTAGTGAGGGGGTCAAGGTAAATCCACATAATGTTAAGGCAATTAGAAAATTTCCTAGACCAACGACTACAACCAATATTTTTAGCTTCTTGGGCTTGGTTGGGCATTATAGGAGATTTGTGGAGAGTTTCTTATCTACTGCTGCTCCCCTGATGATATTAACTCAGAAAAAGATTAAGTTTTCATGGTCAAATTATTGTGAAGGTAGTTTTGAGAAGTTGAATGATATGTTGACTTCTGAGCCAGTTTTGACCCTACCTGAGGGTACAGTTAGTTGTTTAATTATTGTGATGCATCCCGTATGGGACTATGTTATGTTTTGATATAGTGATGAGTGGTAACTTTACCACTTATTGAAGCCTAAATTCATGCACACTACTATGATTTGGTATTAATAAAATGCATTTATCATTTAAATGCACTAATTCCCATGTTTTACAGGTATATAGGTGATGGGATGAAAAAAAAGTAAAATTAGCTGAAAAGAGATAATAAAGAGAAGTGTTATTGTAAAAAATGGAAAAAACATGAGCAGGAATTGACCCTTAGTAACTGGGATTGCAGTCTAAGGGTTACGATTGCGACAAGTAAAGATTAGTCAAGATGGCGATTGTGATGGGTTCACTGTGATTGCAGGAGCAGCGATTATGATCAAGTTTCGACGATTGCAATTAAGAAAAAATATCCTAGGGGAAGATTTGTCATTTCCCATACTGGTTCCAATTCTCTATAGGACAAAAACCCTTTCATTTTTTGTATATCACCAACTAGATTTGGAAAATTAGGCTTGGAAAAACCCTACCAATTTTGTTAATAATATTGTGGTTAATTTTCAAATTGAGTTTAGTTGCAATTGAAGTTAAATTGAAAAATACTCTTCTTTGAATCTTCATTGGAAGCATTAAATGAACATTTTGGTATATTCTTTTTCCCTAACTTAATGATTAGCTAAATATCTATCTTGGGGTTATATCAGAATATGGTGATAATATGTTTGGGTGTAGATTATTAGTGCAGATTCTATGTTAATGATGTTAGGTTTCACTAATGATTGGTTGGAGAATGTCAATATGGGTGTAAACCCTAAAATCTCAAAATCTCACATCATCCTTTAAATAGGGAAGTGAGTATACTTTTGGATCCTATATTATCCTTGAAAGAGAGATATAGGTGACAAGTTATTAGTAAACAATAATTAGATGTGGCTTATTCCTTTTAATTGTCTTGGAAATAAGGGTGGTTTGTGAATTTGCTTGGTTTTGGACATCTTCCTAGAGATAGGGATACCTAATTGAGGTTGTGGATAGATATGTTTGCTATACCAATGAGGCATACGAAAGGATCTATGGGTGATATTTTTGGTGCTTGGTTGAAGAACTAGAATAAAAAACCCTAATCTAGTCTACCCATATAGTCATTAACTAGAATTTGCATTTGATTATCATGAATCAATGTATTATGTGCCCATAGGAAAATATAATCCCAAGACTTTTCTCATATTGAAACATTATTTACATTTTTTTGCTATTAATTGGTAGTTTGAGTAGATTTTTGTAAAACAACCCTTCAAAACCATAACCCCCACAAATTTTAATGTATGTATTTTATTTCGTTTACATTACAGGTATATACTTAGACACCTTCTACACCCAAAGGATTTAAATACTTGATTTACTCCACGATGATTTGAACCCAAATCACGTTGGGTTATTATATTAGACAATAATCACCTTGCCTATAAATTATGAAGAAATTTAAGTGTGATCAAAATGGCGCTGTTGTTGGGGAGTGAAACTTACATTTTGCTTGTGCGGTGTTGATAGTAGTTTTGGGTTTACCTGCAGTGGTTGTTATTTTTTTTATTGTTTTTCCCTTTTTAGGTGGTTTCAATAGCATCCATGACACAATGAGTGATCCTGCTAGTATTGTTAGGGCCTTTGGTGGGACCCTTGATGATGAGGAGAAACTCAATGATGTTGGACGTGCAAGTGCTATCTGTATCCCACCTAATCAAAGGAATAGGGTAATCTATTTCACAAGTTTTAGGTTGAACATGCTTTAAATGAAAGGTCTCTTTGGGGGTCAATCTCATCAAGTCCCAAAGTTTTACTTGAAGAATTTTGTGGAATTGTGTGCCCCCTTCAAAATTGCTCACATCTCGCAAGAATACATACAGTTTCACTTCTTTACGTTTTCCCTAATGGGTGAGGTGGTGTTGTGGCTATGATCTCTTCTCTCTAAGACAATCACACCATGGTATGATCTTTTAGATGCTTTCTTAGATTGATACTTCCTACAAAAATAGATGTTGCAATTGCGTGACAAAATCATAAAATTTTGACAATTGAATGGAGAGCCTCCATATGAGTTGTGGGAGAGATTTAATGGAAAGTTTATTCAATGTCTCAACTAGGAGGTCCTGGAGAAGATGTTTCTCCAAATCTTCTACTTGTCTTTGGATCAACTAAATAAAACTGTGGTGGATAATGTAACTGATAGGTCACTTGTGAAGTTCCCTTATAACGTGGCTTCAAAATTTCTTGAGAAAGCCACAGAGAATAATAGGGGGTGGCATACCTGGGACACCGAGGTAGCTAATGGGTCCCCTACTACCTCCTATGTTGATAAATAACAAAGTAAGAAAGAAGAAGAGAGGGAGAAAATCATGGCAAAATTGATGACACAATTAGAACTCCTAATGAATAATGTTTTGAGTAAATCCAAAAAAATGGTAAATGCCATGGAATACAAGGTATATGATAAAGAAGAGTCCAAGAGTCTTGATGAAGAAATTAGATACTTGGATAAAAGCAAACTTTTTTCAAATCATCCAAACGGTTGTATCACACTCCACCTCAATCAAACAATTGGAGACTCAAATTGTCTAAATCTCCAATCAACTTAGTGCTAGACAAAATGGGGGCCTTCCCAGTGATACCATTGAGAATCCAAAAAATGATGCTCAAGTATTGGCATTCATCACACGGAGGGGAAAAAGCCTCGATGATTGTGTGGGTAAAGTTGAAAAGTAGACAAATATTAAACAAACAAATACAAAGAAAAAACATATGGTTGATTCAAATAAAAAGTCTCAAATGTCTAAATAAGGGGATGAAAAGGAATCATTGATAATGGAAGAAATGGTTGATGAAACAGGAGATCTGAAGGTAGTTGAGAATGATGTTCCGCAAAGTGATGCATTGCCTACCATGGAGGTCGCTCCTCCATTCCCTCAAAGACTCAAATATAAGGAAAATAATGTTAAATTCAAGATATTCTTAGCTATTTTTCAATTAATATCCCACTTCTAGATGCCACTGAAGAGATCCCGGGACATTCTAATCTAATAAAGAAGTTAATGTCAAAGAAACATCTTATTGATGGAGAAACCATTGAAGTTAGACATGGGTGTAGCGCTATCATGACTAGTGCTATAGCGAATAAGAAGGAGGATCCTGAGGCCATTATAATCCCTTGCACCATAGGGACACACAAATTTCAGAAAGATTTTCATGAACTTTGTGCTAGCATCAATCTTATAACCTATGAAATCTATTGATGACTTGGTTTAGGAACTCATACTCCAACAACAATGAGGATTTCGATGGCAGACCGGTCTATCAAGTGATCGGTTAGAGTTTTGATTGATGTTTTGATGAAGGTGGGTCATTTTATTCTTTTGCCAGACATTATTGTGCTTGATTGTAAAATTGAGTAAGATATTCATATTATCCTTGGAAGGCCTTTACTTTCATCTAAAAGAGCTATTGTTGATATGAAGCAAGGAGAAATAAAATTTTTAGTCCAAAGTGATAAAGTGTCCTTTCAAGAATGTAAGACCAAGAAATAACCGATGGAAATACCAGTAGTGTCCGTTAGTGATGTAATGAAAATAGAGGTAGATAATGGATCTCTCAAAGATCCACCTTGAATATTTAAAAGCATCTTGCCGCGATGATAAATTAGGCGTTGGATGGGAGGCAACCCATTAATGTCATGAACGTAGCCTGTATCCTCTGAATTTTGATTGTTCGAATAGGTTTCATTATTTTTATTCTTCATCCATGAAATAGAGGTACTATGAGGTGTTTTGAATAAGGTTGAAAAAAAAAAGAGGTGTGGTGCATTTTCATAATGGGCTGAATAGTTGAAAATAAAGAAGCAAAAACAGCCTTGATAATTGTGATTGTGATGGAACCAGTTCACAATTGCGATGACATGTGTTTTGAGATTATAGTCCCCCAATTGCGATCATGGCTATTTCAAAAGATGAATACTCACAAACCCCCTAGCCATTTTCCCTTAAGTTTTTTCAAATTTTCTCTCAATTTGTACTCGTTTTTGGCCATAGTTGGAGAATCCAAACTATGAATTGCATCCCTTTTTTCATATCTCAATTGGTATATGCTTCAAATTGCCTTCTATGAATTTATATAGGCCTGAGAACTCATGTCTTATGATTGACCTAAAATTGTAATTTTCATGTTAAATTTTGGTGCAATTATGCTTGGTTGGTGTGGTTAACTATTGTTTTTTGGTATGTACATACTTGGGGAATTCTTGAGTACCAAAAATTATTCAAACTGATAGAAATATATTGTGCAAACCAAGTGTTTGATTGAATGTCCAAACAAATCCTTTATAGTTTTCACATGTTTTAAGGGCGTGATCGAACACATAGAGACTATGCTTCATATTTATAATGTAAAATCTTTTATGTGGAACATAATTGGTTATTCAAGTTGAATGTTTAGAAGTCTGAGAAGTTGATTAAACCTGCCTCAGTTACCATGATCGCGGTCTAAGGGTTGTGATTGCGGTAATGCAATTACGAGCCTATCATTATAATCGCGATAACTAAGAGCAGGATCCTAACTAGTCTGTAGAATTGCAATCAAAATCTAGGTAGACCATAATTATGAAAACTGAGACCAATCTATCAGACTGGTCCAAATCTGAGGTCTTGAATTTTAAGCCTGCTCATGTCCCATAAGCCTTTCCCTCAGTTCTATCATGTTAAATAGCATATGTTTCTTACATTGTCCTTATAATTTAATGCCTTGTTTATTAATCCAAAGAAATAAATGGAAGCCTATGAGAACCACTAAATGATGGCCTCGGAGTGTGAGGTAAAATATTATAAAGACCTCGTGTGGAAAAACCTGCTGCCAAAAGAGGTATCTCACTAGAGAATGTTCCTGAGAAACTCCCAACCTTATAAAAGAGGTTGGAGACCACAGGATGTATTCACTTTTCATTAGAACCGTGTCAGGTAATTGAACACTGGGTAAGGGAGTTTTATGTGAATCTTAACACAGTAAATCTCTCTAGCCCTAACCCAATGGTGACGATCAGGGGCAAAGAGGTTCATTTTGGGTCGAGCAGATCAATGGAGTTTATGGGTTGGACAACATTAATTTGAGTGGTTATAAGGCCAAGGATTGTGCTCTTTGGAGTTGGCTGGCTGAGCATCGGGTTGGGTGGTCCCATGGGCCACCACTAAGACATGGATTATAATGAGTCACTTCACGGCCATAGTAAGGATCTGGTTGACCATTATTTGTAGAAAAGTATCCCCCTCTGCTATGTAGGCAATCTGAGGTTGATGAGTTTTCCAAAAGATAGTTACGTCTCAACCAAGACTCCCATTTACCCACTAAAGATCCGAGGAGAGAGAGATCTTGGGAAGAACAAGAAGAGAAAGGTTGACTTAGGGAGATTAGTGGAGGATGATGTTAATTCATATAGGACATCCACAATAGGGCCATTTGATAAGATCTTAAGAGAGATGAGTGTGATCAAGGAGCTAGTGTCTAAGCTTCCTTAGGGTTTAGGAGAGTCTTTTACCACCTGTCATTCCTATATTGCTCGATCCGACTATGAGATATATCAGGAGGATTAGAAGAACTAGGAGGAAATTATTTCTAGGCTTGTAAGGGCCTACTCATTGTTAAAACATTCACACAGAGAGCTTAGGGACTCGCATAAGAAGATGAAGAAAAGAGAGAAGAAGAGAGACAAGTTTTTCACAAAGATGTGGAAGGGGTGAAGGGTATTTAGAAGGTCCTGAAACCTAGAGATATACTTCTTTCTCCTCAATTCGATCTTGATGATGAGGTCCCATCTGAGTGGTCAGACTCAAATGGTTCTAGAGGTGATGCTGAGACCGATGGCGATAACAATTCTTGATTGCGGTTATAGGAAGCACCCTTTTTTCTCTCTTTATTCTTTCTTGATTATACAGTGGGTCACACAACAAGCTTTTAGTTGGGGGTACTTGTCTTTGTATATATTTATTTGATCTATATTATTAAGATATTTGTTGATGTTTTTATGTTGATTTTGATGATTTTTATGTTTATTCTTGGTTGAAATATTTGGGCACTTTGCTAGTGCCCATATTTCATGAATTAGTTTCTTGTTTCGTTCTTCGATTTTTATTTTATCTTTATCTTATTTATGATGATATTGGATGAGCCTTTCCCTATGATAGATTGGATGACGACACTCTTAAGCGAAAAGTTTATCTATACATAGAATAGTGTCCTTAAGTACCTATTTTAAGCATTCATGCCTTTCTTTGGCAACCACATTAAAAGCCTTGAACCATTTAAAGTTTATCCCTATTTTGAACCCTACCCTTCTTGAATTTGGAAGATGAAACTTGAGGCCAATTCTTTGGGCCATGATATTGCAAGTGGATGCCTTAAAATCTAAGCAAAGAGATAAAGTGAAAAAGGTGAAAAAGAAAGGAATCATCAAAAGAAGGAATAGCATTAATTGAAAAAGAAATAGTCAAAAATAAAATTCTTTCGAATAGATGGGTAAATCAAGGTAGGAAAAGTAGGCATGTGTGAATTTCGAAAACAAATGAAGTGGTCCATGGTCAAAAGTTTTGTTAAATAATGTGATGTATATGTTCAAGGAGGGTGTAGTCACTTTGTACCCAAATGATATAATACCCTTTTCCGAACCTATGTTATAAGATCGAAAAAGCCCTTCGAGATCTCCTACCAAGTGTATTCATTGTAGTGGCGATTGAAAGTAAGGGAAAGCACATAGTGTGGTACTTGGTAGCATTGAGAGAGTTTTTATGAGAGTGAGTGTTTCCACTTAAATCACATGTTTAATAATAGAAAATTTTGGTGTGTAGAATTTCCTTCTCGTGAAGAGGCATGTAGACTAATTGAGGCAGGTAAAAGTGTTATGTTCTAAAAAATGAGGCAAAGAAGTACAATTAAATTTCTATAGATAGGGAGTCACTTCTAAAGAGTTGGTGATTGTTTATTTGATTTTTCTTTAAAGTAGTTTGCATCGTTGAAGATTGTGTTTTTTGTTTAGTGGAGTCGTGATAATAGCTTTGTCCATGCTTGAAGCTACTTTTTGGTGTTAATCAATTCTAAAGTCATTGTAATTATTTGGTTCTTTAAATGGGATTACTATTGCACAGTCTTACTGAGTAAGGAGTGGTGTTGCATGAGGAAATCCAAAGGTATAAGTTGGGGGTGTTGATGAGTGGTAAATTTACCACTCATTGATGCCTAAATTTATGCACACTACAATGATTTAATGGTGTTAATGAGATGAATTTATCATTTGAATACACTAATTTCCATATTTTTCAGGTATATAGGTGATGGGAAGAACTTAAGTGAAATGAGCTAAAAAAGATAAAAAGGGAAGAGTTAGTTCAAAAGCTGGAAAAAACATGACTAGTAATTGACCCTCAGTTATTGGGATCGCGTTTTGAGGGTCGTAATCATGAAAATTCAAGATTAGTCAAGATGGAGATCGCGATGGGTTTACCGCGATAGCGATTGAGCAAAAAATAGACTAGGGGCAGATTTGCCATTTTCCACACCCGCTTCCAATTCTCTCTAGGACGAAAACCCTTTTATTTTTTGAATATCACCAACTAGATTTGGAAGTTTAATCTTGGAAAAACCCTACTAATTTGGGAAAGAATATTGTGGTTAATTTTTGAATTGGGTTTAGTTGTAATTGAAGTTAAATTGAAGAATACTTTTGTTTGCATCTTCAATGGAAGCATTGAATGATCATTTCTGTATGTTCTTTTTCCCTAACTTCAAGAGTATCTAAATATATATCTTGGGTTATGTCGGAATTGGGTGCAAATATGTGTGGGTTTTTATTATTAGTTTAGATTCTTTGTTAATGATGTTGGGTTTCACTAATGATTGCTTAGAGAATGAGAATTTGTGGGTGAAAATCCCAAATTCCTAAAATCGTATGTCATCCTTGAAAGAGGGATATAGGTGACAAGGTATTAGTGAACAATAATTAGATGTGGCTTATTCCTTTTCATTATTTGGGAAATAAGTGTGGATTACGAATTTGCTAGGTCTTGGGCATCTTCCTAGAAATAGGGATACCCAATTGAAGTTGTGGGTGGATGTGTTTTCTACACCCTTGAGGTATCCGAAAGGATCCATGGGTGATATTTTTTGTGCTTGGTTAAAGAACTAGTATCAAAACCCCTAACTTAGTCTACTAATTTAGTCATTAACTAGAATTTGCATTTGCTTATCATGAACCCATGCATTATTTTCCCCTAGGAAAACATAATCCCAAGACTTTTCTCATATTGAATGTTTATTCACATTTTTTTCTCTTAATTGGTAGTTTGATTCCAAAACATAACCCCTAAAATTTTAATTTATGTATTTCATTTCATTTATATTACGGGTATATACTTAGATGCTTTCCACACCCAAATGATTTGAATACTAGATTTACTTCTCGAGGATTCGACCTAAACTCACATTTGGTTATTATATTTGACAACAATCACCTTGCCCACAAATTATGGAGTAAGCTAAGCGTGATCATTTAACATAGTAAGGTTATGGCCTATGCTTCTAGGCAACATAAGTTTCATGAGAGGAATTACACGACGCACGATCTAGAGCTGGTGGTTGTGGTCTTTGACTTGAAAATCTAGTGCTATTATCTGTATGAGGTGAACTTGAATATTTATTTAGACCATAAGAGCTTATAGTGTGTGTTTATGCAAACGAAGTTAAATCTCTGACAGAGACGGTGGCTCAAGTTGCTTAAGAATTACAATATTAGTTTGCACTACCATCCAAGTAAAGCTAATGTTGTTGCTGATGCTCTTAGCAAGTTGTCTATTTGGAGCTTATCTCATGTTTAGGAGGACAAAATAGGGTTAGTGAAGAATATTCATAGGCTGGCTAATTTACATGTTTGTCTTTTGGACTCTAAGGATGGCGGAGTGATTTTTCAGGAAGTGGCTAAATAGTTTTATGGTGCTGAGGTGAAATGGATAATTACACGACTCGTTATGTTGGTCCGTATTAGATTTCGGGGAGAATTGGTAATGTCGCTTATGAGATGGAATTGCATGTGAGTTTAACTTTGATTCATCTTATTTTCTATTTGTCTATGCTGAAAAAAGGTATGGGTGATCCTTCTTTGATAGTGCCTGTTGCGAATGTTGGTGTTACGATTTCCTTATCTTATAAGTATGTATTGATTGAAATATTGAATAGACAAGTTCGTAGATTAAGGACAAATGACGTAGCTTCGGTGAAGGTTCATTGGAGGAATCAAAAGGTGGAAGAAGCTACATGGGAAGATTAAGAGGATGTGAAAGCCAAGTACTCGTTCTTTTTCCCAATATTAGATAAAAGTTCATAAGGTATGAGTTTCATTTCCCTCTTGACATATTTTGATGTTTTGTCCTTGGATAATACTATGTTTTTTAAATATTATGATAAAAATGTCCTAACTTCTCTTTCGGAGAAGAATGATCCTAAGAGGGGGATAATGTGAGAACTCATAAAATTTCAACAATTTTATTTTTACCCTCTCACGTGCGTAATGACAAATTTTTACTTAAACTATGGTAGGGATGTTAGAAGGATGTTTTGGGAAAGTTTTAAAATTTTCAAAAGAGGTTAAGAGTCATTTTGTGACCTCGAAGCAGTAAGCCTCCATAATAGTATCGTGCCACGGATGATAACCTCCGTGATAAGGGATGGCAAAGAGGCTACCCTCTGCGATAGCAGTGTGACATGCCGCTAAGTTAATTTCATCCTATATTTTTTGGTTCACATGGGGTTAGGGGATTTTGGTCTTTTTATCCCTTACAATACTTTATAACATTAAAATGACCCTTTTCCTTTAGTTTTAAAAGATCAAAATGATTCATTTTTTCTCTTTAACTCAAAACCCAAGAAAATTCAAGGGTTTAACAAATAATTCACCCTTTAAGCTCCAAACTTCGAATTCTCTTCAAATTATTGAATATTCCAAGCATGTTGCTCATCCCTAACTTTTATTTTTACATAAGGCATATATTGTATCATTATTCACAAGATTTTGATGGTTGGATTTGAATTTGGTTTGAGGAATTTTGATGGATATTACTTGAGTTTTATTTACCATGTTTAAAATTGATTATTTATATCATAATTAATGGTTTTTTGACTTAATTGGTGCAATATTTTAATGTTTCGAATGGGGGACATGGGTTTCCGAAATTGATGAAATTTTTTCTTGATAATTGCATTAACCTCAACCCACTTTGTGAAATATTTCAATGGTTTATCTATTGTAAACAATGCATAACTTTAAAGGATAAATGGATAAAAATAGATTTGGATGGACTTGGTGTTCATGGCTTGGATTTTAAATGGAACTTGTGAGTTAGTTTGGTTAGATGGACTTATTTGGAATAATTGAATTATCTTTCAAACATATTGGTATAACGATATCATATTGATAAATACCTTAATGGAAGTGTCTTTAGTTAATCATTGGTTTAGGTGCAACTATTTTAATTTAGGCTTAAAGGGAATTGTGCAAATCACCGTGAAGGTATAGGTCCCGGGGGGTATCAACACTGGAAACCACATTTGTTGGTGTTGGGGGTCCATGTTACCATGTGCTTGCTGCATATTTTATATATTTATTTTCGGATGGCTATAACCTTTGTGTCTTTAGACTTTCCTCGGTTTTTCCTTGGTTCATAAGTCTAACACACACTGGGACCCTTTAGCATAGGGAGCTAGACGCATATAGCACATGGGTTCCTTTAGAACGGAGCAAGCTAAATTTGTTTAGGTTAATACATTAAACTCTCATGTTCATGGCACTTGTCTCTATCCTGTCATTATGCCTCTGAATAAAAAGATATGGACTTTAAGGATAAGAAAATGCCACATCAAGCTTCTGTGTTTAAACGGATAGGAAGATTGACACCTCGTGTCTCTGTATTTGAAAGATTGGGTAGCAAGGACAAAAGTAGAGCCTCTGAACTAATGGAAGTAGAGGACAACATCTCAAGAACTTCTATCTTTCTATGTTTGGGAACCACTAGAAAGTCACTATCACAAAATAGGTTGCTAGAGAATGAAAAGCAAGTTTTTTTAAGGAATCAATGACAAAGACATTCAAGGTATCTTCCCATAACGTATGAAAAGAATAGTTGTGTTTTTAATCACCATATATGGTTTGCTAAAAGTGAAAAGGTGTACTATTGTTTCCAACTGCCAGTTTTATGGAGAAATAAAGAAGGACAAAGAAGAAGCCATCATGATATTTGAAGGAAGGCATATATAAGACTCAAACTTTTTACAAGCAACCAATCATATAACTGTGGAAAAAGGTCCATACTTTTATGGTGTGGATTATGATGTTCAAGAGGCTCCACCCCAACTTGCGGATAGCATACAATCAATTATAGATGAACTCATAGAACTTCATTTTGGCACTATGGAAGATCCATGCCTAACATTTATTAGTCTACTTCTTACACCACAAGAAGAGACGGACTACTTTAAGTTATTAGTTGAGTACATAGATTTCTTTTCCTGGTCATACCAATAAATGCCAGGCCTTAGTGCTAGGGTAGATATTCATTATTTAGGGATCAAAAAATGGGGAGCGTCCAATAAATTAGGCACAATAAGTATTTCATCTTGAGTTGGTAACATAAATGAAGTAGAGGTCAATACGCTTATCGAAGTTGGGTTTATCCAACAAGTTAAGTACCCATCATGGATCTTAAACATTGTACTTCAAGATAAAGAATGGTCAAATACATGTCTATGTTAATTTTCAAGACTTGAATAAGGCGTGTCCAAAAGATGATTTCCTAATACCTATTATAGAGCTCCTAGATGATGCAACAATTGTATATGAAGCTATGGCATTTATGAATGGGTATTTTGGAAATAATCAAATAAGAATGTCTCTAAAGGATGAAGAATACACTATATTTCAAACTACAAAAGGGATATATTATTACAAGGTTATGCCTTTTGATAAAAAAAATGTTGGTGCCACCTATCAACGTGCAATGCAAAATATTTTTCATGACATATTACATAAGAGGGTGGAATGTTTAGATAATGACTTGGTGGTAAATACAAAGTGCCTGGACGACCATTTTGAAGACCTTCACATTGTTTTTGAGAGGTTAAGAAATTTGACTTGAAAATGAACCCACTCAAATATTCAGTTGGGGCTACTTCAGGAAAGTTTCTTGGATTTATTGTGCGTCATCATGGAATTGAAGTTGATCACATAAAGATTGATGCCATTCAAAAAATGCCTGAGCTAAGAAACTTAAGAGACATCCGTAATCTACAAGGAAATTAGGCATTCATTCAGAGGTTTATCTCTAACTTGGCTGAAAGATGTCAACCCTTCAACCATCTATAGAAAAATGATGCTCCTTTTCGATGGGACCAATCTTGTCAAATTGTTTTTGAAAGCATCAAAAGATACTTGTTGAATCGACCTGAATTAAGGGAAGCAACTCCTGGAAGGCCATTGATACTCTACATTGCATCATAAGAACGATCACTTGGAGCACTCCTTGCTAAGGAGAATGAAGATAAGAAAGAACAAGCATAATACTATCTAAGTCAAACCTTGATTGGATCTGAGTTCAATTATACGCCCATTGAGAAGATGTGCTTAGCTTTACTTTATGCGATAAAGAAATTAAGGCATTATTTTGAAGCATACACCATCAAGCTAATTTCTTGAGCTGATCTTGAGAAGCTTATAATGACACAACTAGTTCTCTTAGTTCGTCTAGCAAGATGGTCTGTATTGTTTAACAAATATGAGATCATATACATGCTTCAAAAGGTTCTGAAGTGGAAAGAACTTACAAATTTCCTCTCTGATCACCCTCTTTTAGCGGAATGGAATATTTCAGATGAGTTTCCTGATGAAGATGTACTATTTATTGAAAAACTGCTGCACTAGACAATGCTCTTTGATGGATCTGCACTTTGACATGGTGCAGGAGCAGGCATTGTGCTGATATCACTAGAAAGATTAATCTTGTCATTCTTATTTATTTTGGGTGAAACATGTTCCAATAATGCTGAAGAGTACTAACCTTTAATTGTTTTCCTTAAAATGGCATCAGATATAAAAATTCCACAATTGGATATCTATGGTGATTCTAAGTTGATTATAAACCAACTTTTGGGGAAGTAAAAGGTGAAGAAGGAAGATCTTTTGCCATATAACCAATATTTCATTCTTTTTCTTGAAAGTTTTAATCAGGTGTTCCTAAATCATGTCCCAAGTAAAGAAAACTGCATGGTTGATACTCTGGCTAACTTAGCCACAACGTCGGCACTCCGAGAGAATAAGTTCACAAAGTTGCAAGTATGTCGTTGGTGGGTTATTCCTAGTTGTCTCTATATTTGAATAAATGAAAGCCACCATACATTTATTCAAATGGTGGAAGAATATGATTAACCACTAACTGAGTATATCAAGCATGGAAGGCTACCTGAGGATCCACAAAAAAACAGACATTAAGAGAATGGTACCGCTGTCGTTATGACAAGGGAATATTCTTACGATATCTTGACAAAGAAGATGCTCAATAGATAATGTAGGAAGCACATTCCGGTATATGTGGAGAACAACAATAAAGGCCTAAACATTATTTCCACATCAAAAGGATGTGCTACTATAGGCCAACAATGGTGGTGAATTGTCTAGAGCATGCCGAAAGGTGTCAAGCATGTCAATTCCATGCTAATTATATCCATCCAACTCTAGAGCCTCTACATCCAACTGTATCTTCATGTCCTTTTGATTCCTGGGTACTTGATGTTGTTGGACCTCTCCGAAAGTAGTTAATAGGAAAAATGTACATCTTAGCCACTACTAACTATTTCTCAAAATGGGCTGAAGTTGTGCCATTAAAAGAAATGAAAAAGGAGAATGTTGTTGATTTTATCAAGTCAAACATAATTTTTTGGTATGGCATGCCAAGATGCATAGTTATAGATAATAGAACACCCTTCAACAATAAACTTATGAAGACTTTATGCGAGAAATTCAATTTTAAGCAGCACAAGTCTTCAATGTACAACACACCTGCTAATGGTCTTGCCAAAGCTTTTAACAAGACACTTGGTAACCTATTAAAGAAGGTTATTGCAAAAAATAAAAGGGACTGGAATGAGAGGATCGGTTAAGCTTTGTAGGCATATCGTACAACCCTCAAAATTGCAATGCAAGCGATTATTTATTTATTGATGTATGCCATAGAGACAATCCTTCCATTAGAACAACAAATTCCATCATTGCAAATTGCGATTCAAGATAGTCTTACGACTGAAAATAATGCTCAACTTCGTTTAGCGGAGTTGGAGGCATTGGGTGAGAAGAGATTAGAAGAACAATAAAGGTTGGAGTGTTATCAAGCTCGACTTGCTAGATCTTTCAACAAGAGGGTGCGACCACTATCATTTCAAGTGGGTGACTTGGTCTTAGAAGTTTGAAGACATATAATCCTCAACAAATGCATCAGTGACAAATTTATATCAAATTGGGATGGGCCATATGTAGTGAAGGAATCATATTCAAGCGACACTTATAAGATTGTTGATCAAGATGTTTTAAGCGTTGGTCCAATCTATGGAAAGTTTCTAAAACAATATGTTCCATGAAGGTCGTTACACTCCTTAAGGAATGAGCTAAACTGCATATCTCTCCTAGCCCACATGAGTCTAAACTGTGAACGACTCTAAAAAAAGAAATAAGAGAACAAAAGAAAAAAAGAAATAAAAAATTAAAAAATAAATTAACTCATCATACTAAATCATGTTATGACTTGATCCTCTCTTATGAGATACATAGGTAGCTTAGAGTATTTTTACTCTAAGTTTAGTCATATGAGTTAAACTCAAAAAAGAGAGAAGAGTGTGTCATTATTTGAGCACGGCAATAACACATTGAAGTGACATAGATATCACATGATGTCAGATGTCCCTACTCTAAGTTTATCATGGACGTGAAAAGGTGAAGAGACCAGCAAGGAAAAGAAGATTTTGACAATATTTCTGAATAATTTGTAAAGGTGTTCACCATAATTTTTTTCTATGTGGTAGATATTAGAGACTTCTCCGCAACAAAAATATGGCTCATGATTTAAAAAATCCTATACTAAGTTATGAATTTTCTATCATATCCCCTCAAAGTTGTAAAATACGCCACCAGATTCCAATCTAAGCTGACTTTGATCACATATCTGTATAAATTCATACAAGAGTTGAGTGCGGTATTGACATATGTTGTATATCTTGGTGTTATGTTTGCAACAAAAAATACCCCTCATGATGCAAAGTCTCCTATGTCGAGATATGAATTTTCTTCCATAGCCGTTTAAAGTTTAAAAATAGGCCAACAGATTCAGAACTAAACTGACTTTGTTGAAATATCTCTAAAAATACATAAAGGCGCTGAGTGTGGTTTTTACATATATTATATATCATGGTGTTATCATTTCAACAAAAAAGAACGCTTATGATTCGAAGGCTTCTATGTCGAAATATGAGTTTTCTACCATAGCTACTCAAAGCTGCGAAAGAGACCATCAGGTTTCGAACTAACCTGATTTAGAGGAAGAGTATGTGCAAATTCTTAAAGGGTTTAAAATTTATATTTACATATATGGAGATACTAGATACCTCTTTGCAACAAAAAAGACGACCCATAATTTAGAGAATATTGTATCAAGTTATGAATTTTCTACCACAACTGCACAAAGTTGCAAAACAGATGCATAATATTTGAAATCAAATTCAAATATTATTTTGATCAATCCGAATGGAATTCTATTATGAAATTTTGATATATAGTATGAAATTGACTTCCATAGGATCAAGTGACTCATAATTCCATTACTAGTACAGCGAGAAATTAATATTTTAGTGAAGGTATGCAGAGTTGAAAATCAGCAAAGTTCCCTGTACGCCTATGCCAAAATATAAAATGAGGAGATCCTCTGTGTTCTACCCATCCAGGCTAAAAAAAAAGTATATATGCGAGTCTCTTATCAAAATAACAATTCAAGAGTGGTCAGGCATCTCTCCATGAGATAAGAATGAATTGCAGTCACTCAAAGCCTTCTTATTATCAATCATCTTAGATGAAATGAAAAATATTGTGGGTTTGGATGGCTATGGTTGAAAAGATAGTAGGACTCTTTTTTGCTGAAGTTACAAAGGGTTGATTCTAATGATGCTAGAGATGGAGCACGATCTCTAAAGTAAAAAAAGAATGATATATGCCACATTTTTATTCTCCAAGGATTAAATACAATAGCTCAAAGAATATTTCTCTCCCAGCCCCAAGGATCATGAGATGGACTACATGCTTGCTTGGGATGAAATTTGATTACTCCCAGCTTTTTTCATGCCAAACAGTAAGGATGTGACACACTAAAGTTCAACTTCGATATTATGAACATTGAGTGCGTTTGTGATATAGAGTTTGTGCTTCCTCTTACACCTGTAACAAAAAAAAAATAGCCCTACGAAAAAATGTACTAAGTTTCGTGATGAATGTATGATGACATGGATCTTAAGTTCAGTACACCTACGACATAAAATATCGAAAGCACGAGTGTGGAAAACAACTTGAACCTACGAAAAAAAGGGGCAGAATTTGAGTTGAGTTTGGAACAATATCTGTATAAATTTGGAGATAATTTTTTTGTGATTTTTACATGAAGTATAGCTCCATGAGTTATATTTCCAAAAAAATAAGAATTTCATGATTTCAAGCTTTGACTCAATGTTATGAATTCTCTACCACAAACGTGCAACGCTGAAAAAAGTTTGGCAAAGAAAAAGATAATAATTTTGAGCCAAGTTTGAAAATGAAATCTATGTAAATCCAGATAGCTTCTTGCCATGACTTTAAGATGCATTGTATTTCAATGAGTTATCTTTCAATTGGAATAAAAGTTTTGTGATTTTCACACTCCTAGTTGTAGTTATAATTTTTTTTCATAGCCGCTCAAAACTTTAAAAAACTGGGTGAAGAAAAAATATAAAAAATTTGAGCTAACTTTGAAAATGAAATTTGTACAAATCCAAGGAACTACTGGCCATGAGTTATACATACATTGTATTTCAATGAGTTAAATTTCCAATGGAATAAGAATTTAGTAATTTTTGTACTCTTAGATTGATTATGAATTTTTGTCTATAGCTTCTCAAAGTTTGAAAAGTTGGGGATAAAAGTTTGAGCAAAGCTTTATATGAAAGATTTGCACAAGTGTAAAAATATTTTGGGGATGATTTTCATACATATTGTAGTTTTGCGAATACTAGTTCCAATGACGCAATTGTTTCATAATTTTGAATTATTTATCTCATGTTACGAATGTCAATACGTATGGATCGGGAAGGAAAATAAAAAAATTGGTTGGCATGTCAGATTTTAAAATAAACTACATATCACAAGAAGCATTAAAATAACAGTGTCACTTTATTCCTCTAAGAGAGGTTGCCAATACATCATGATAATATCAGAAATAAAACTTGTAAAAAAAAAAAAGAACATTCTTGAGAAAAAATGAAAAAAAAAAATTGAAGGGAAAAGCTTATGGCTAAGGATCTGATAGAAACATGTCTCAAGAGTCTTCCTTTAGCTTATCTAGTTCATTTGTTTCTGTTTCCATCAGTAGGTTGATTTTATCAAGGTCATGAATCTCGTCCTCAATATTGGTGATACTCTCTTGATTTTTGGATAAATTCTTTTGATGATCTTCAATAAGCGAGATGGTTTTCCTATTCTTAGACATCCAGACTTCTAATTATTTTTCAGCTCTTGCAAGGAATTTTTGAAGCTCTCCCAGGTGCTTGTCCATCTTTACTTTGTCTTTGTTTGCAGTATGAATATGTTGTTGCACAGTAGAAAGAAATTCTCAATGAGAATCTTTAGTTATCTTCTGAGAACTAGACACCTTAACAACATCATAATCTCCATGCTTCTTGAAAAATTCATCAAGTAGAACATCCAAAGGAGAAAGGTCGATGATGTTGACCTCTCGATTCCCTTTAAGAATCAGAAAAATGCCTTCTCAAACTTTTTCATGTTCTCCAAGGACTCGGTAGAGAATTGTCTAATACATTCACACAAGGTATACCACATTCTAGAAACGTAGGATAATTTGAAAGTAGAAATAGCCTTTTATGGTTAAAATTTTGAGGCAATCTGTTGTAATGGACAAATCACATCCTTGGGGACGTTTAAATATTTATTATCATTTGCTTTAGCCATCGTATCAGTAGTTATGACATTTAGAGAGATTCAATTTTTTTGACAACTTTGTCGACGGATCCTTATTTATAGTTTGAGTGTTGGTGACATCAAGGGAAAGATGGGGACTCTTTAATATATTTGAAGAACTCGGACTTGTGACACAATCCTTTCCAAATACATCATCACCAAATATGTTACTGGAAACATCCACAAGACCCAACTAAAATGAAAGGAAGTTAATATCAAGTAAAGAGGCAAGTTGGGATATTAAAGAAATAATTAATACCTGATGTACCAAATCAGCCAAGGGCATTGTTGAACCAGCAACACCATCATCAAAGATAGCATTATAAATATTTATGGAATCCATGTTAGCAAACTCACAATATTGATTTCTTAAATCCTTATATTTTTTCTTCAAATGTTTCCAGTAAGGTTCCTGGCTAGTATTGCTTTCGTTTGAGCTAGAGGAGATATTAGTAATGGATGCCCCCTTGAGAAAAATAGGTAGTTTGGAATCATCACTGTAGAGAGACAAAATTCCTAGTGACTTATCAATGCCTTTTTCCGACGAGCTGGAAGATTCTTCCTTTTGTGAACAACATCGATCACTTCAGAAGTGGTGATGGATACTCGGGGGGTGATGGTGGATATTAAAATCTTTTATCCACATGTGTATCCTTGCCCTTTGAGTTTTTAGATTTTGGAATAAATTTTTCTGATTGTGGAGGATTACTCATCGTCACCTTGGACTTTACAAAGTGAGAAAAATGGCTTTGACCATCCATCCGAAGTTGGTCTCCTTTGATAGATGAGGGGGCAATATTTTTCTTTAAACATCTTAAAATAATGTGGGTACTTTGTATCAACACATTCTCCCGATGGGCTTGCCACCAATTTGAGTACTCACGAGTCATAAAAGTTCCATTGTCCAAAAGACGCATTGGTATGTTAAGCTTTCACAAACTTCTAAGAAGAATAGAAGAATCCCAAAGCAGAACCATAGCTAGCAGGGAACCATCAAAATAATGCTCTCTCAGAATACAGGGAACGCCTTGACAAAATTGATGAGGGCTATAAGACTCCACGATTAGATCATTATCATGCCTCAAAGTGACAAAAATTGAACGAAGGCCTATGAAAAAGTCACTCCAAAAATTGGACAGTTTGCCACTATCATCAATTTGTACCTCTTTTACCTATAGTAAGTCATTTTCAATTTGTACCTCTTTTACCTGTAGTAAGTCAAAATGAGGAAGCTTCTACACAATTGGCTTGTTGAAATAACTTGAGAGTATCAATAAGATCAAAAAAAAATTCCATATTTTCTCCCAAAATAATCCATATTTGTACACCTCATTGTGGATGGTTTACATGGTTATAAGTTTCAAAATACTCACCTATCCATCCATAATCATAATGGATGGGAATGAGTGAGTGGAATGACCCCAATTTTGAAGAAGTAGAGATCTCCCTAAGGCCACGATAGATTTTTGCAAGATATGGGATAACCAAAGAAAATTTTTCTCCATGAATGATCAAGCTTGCGACTTTGAAGATGCTAGCTCAAATACGAACAGCCTAGCAAGCACGAATACAACCAACCTTCTTGTTGGGGAGCAAAAATTTATAAATCCAACATACAAGGAAAGCTGCCAAATAAGTTTCATCCCTGAGTGATTCTTCCATGCCTAGCCCGACAAATGAGGAATTCTCTTCTTCGGTTCATGGTAAATAATTTATGTCAATATTCCCTAATAGATCATGATTCATCCTTTTCTTTATCTATTTTTAGATACATTGTGTGAAGGCTCAACATATTTTCTTGGCCCTCAAAACTAGAAATTAGTCCAATCAATAAAAGAGACGTCATCGATGACACCTTTTGCATGCTAGTAGAATGCCAAAAATAAGTGTGATTAGCTTCTAGGGAGAAAATTCTTCCTTTTGTCATCCATAGATGTCAACTCCTTATCCTATGGAATAACTTCATCATAAAATGACCCATGAGCATAAAGGCCTCCGATATTTCTCAAGTCCCATAGAGATATGGAAAACTCTTCCATTAAAGTAGAATTTGTGTTGGTGGATGTACGCCAATTCTCATAGAAGGCCTAGAGCACATTCTTGTTATGGTAAAACTTGAACAATCAAGCAATTAAGGAATCATAAGTGTTGTTGTGCTCCAAGGTATCCTTATTACATGAAAGAACATCTTCTATCCACTCCCAATAGCCAGATGCATATCGAACCTCTCGAAATCCAGAGATAGGAATATGCCAACTGCTAAGTCTCCCATTGCGACTATGAGAGATAGCAACAACAACATTTTGATGGGTAGAAGACTTCAAAAGAAGAATTTTCAGTTATAATTTTGCCTGAAAAGTTGTCCATGACGTCCTTAGTTTATGTCGTTGACCATTTTGTGAGATGGGGGGAAGTTTTCAGTAGCTTTCTAACAAACGGGAAGGCGCCAATCACCGGAGGATGAACTTTCAATGTCAGGGCTTTGGCATAGGAATTTGGGTTGCTTTCTATGATATCAAGGCAAGGGTATAGAGTTTCACGATCGGTGAAACACATCATAGTTGGGGACCAAGAGCCTACTACACCAGTCTTGAGGATTAATAAAAGAATAGAGATTAATCATTGTGGACACAAAAGTTTGGTAAAATCTATACAGAACCGAAAGTTAAGTTAAAAAAAAATAACTATAGCAACATAGGTTAAACTTGGATGCAAATTTTATTTAGTTGCTATTCCTCGTTTCCAATTACAATAATCATAGTTGCACAAACTTGGTGAAGTTATAACTCCTTGTTCTTACTTTCAAAAAATGAGTGGCTTGCATTTTCGTTATGTATTTCATATTATAATTGTTCAAATTTGAGAGAGCAAAAGGCAACAGGCTGCTATGAAAGTTAAATTTACATGAAGAAGCAGTTTGTGGATAAAATCGAAACGGGAAAGGCTATAACTTCACAGCGTAGCAATTGAACACACTCAAACACTTTTTATTGTAGCTACAGAATGGTTTGATGAATTTTCTGTGAAAGGGAGAAGCGTAAATAGAAGTTCTTGTCATAATTAACATTTAGAATAAAAGGAAAGTTGTGAATTTAGAAGATGAGAATCCCTATGAATTTCAAATTTCCAAGCAGTTGGAAATTGCCATATTGAGGAGATTTCTTTGGAGAATACTTTAATTCTTTATTGAAACCAAACGGAAAGTTACTATTTTTGCTTGGTACAAAAGGTCAAGTCAACTTTTTTACTTCATACGTGCAATATGTCAAGTGAGAATGTCCTATTGATCCTTCCAATTCAGATACATTGAGAGGGTCACATTGTTGTGCCAGTAAGAAATACTTAAATAAATATTAAGGCGATGATTTCTCATGTTCATACTTATCCAAGACGAGTCAAAAAAAATTAAGATGGTCATTTTTTTAATATACTTGAAATAATATTGAGTTTATACTCGATTGTGGGCGAAAAATAAGAATCACCACAGAAAAATCTTTGGTTTCTTTGACAAAGCTTTTCACTAAATGAAATTCCATAGAGGAAACTTTAGTTAGAATGCTCGCACGTATTGATCTAGCTAGGATGTAATGATGAGAAACGAATACCTTTGAAGACACAAAAATGAAAATACATTCATGTGTACTTCAAGTCTCATTGCTAAGTTTTGGCATGCCTACACGTTGAGAAGTATTGAAGTAAGGGGAATTTGTAGACATATAAAATTCAATGGGTTCAATTAATACAAAATTTGAGTTTAATTCATGATCATTTCAGTTGATTAAGTAATTTAGGCGCTACAAATTAATTAGCCCATTTTATTAAATTCAAGACCAAGGTCCATTACACCATGCATCCCAGACCCATGCCACGTGTCCGGGTGACTTGGTGTCCCCCTTAAATTAAAGACCAACGAGATGACACCACATGTACAAATGATGTGGAAATCTCATTCAAATTCAAGAGCTAGTATAAAGTCGCCAAGTGTCGCCTACTCCCTACAACTATAAATAAGGGGTAACATAACATTCTAAAGTGAGATCCTAATGGAGGACTTTGACAAGAATTGGCAACATCGGCATAGACTATTAAGTTCTTGCAAGGAGAAATCAATACAGTTCTTCCAAGAGATTATTCTGAAGCGACAAAACTTTTTCCGACATTCTCGACGATTGAAATATATTTGTAGGAGTCTAAATCTTCTAAAGATTTGAGAAATATGCTAATAAAGGGCCTCAGACCATTTGTAAGTTCCTATAGAAGAATCAAGAGAGTTACAGAATTGTACACACAAGATTCATCAATAAAAAATACTTGTGCTTTTATTTATTTTGGTTGCAGATAATTTTCGGCGCATTTGAAAATTTGATGCGAACAGTATGGTTTGCCTAAGTGTACTGTAAAAATTAATTATTTATCTTATGTAGATGATACTATATTATTTTGTTTAGGCCATCCTACCTCCAAGAAGAAATTATAAAGTATTGAAAGGATATGAGATGATATTTGGAAAAATAATTAACTTGAAGAAGTGTTTTGTATATCTATATGAGAAAGTTCCAATTTTAATGAGAAATCAAATAAAAAGGATTACTGGAGTAAAACAAGGAAACTTTCCTTTTTTTCTACCTTGGATGCTCTGTATTTTATAAGAGAAATAATAGAAGACATTTTAAAAAATTGATCAAGAAAGTTATGAAAAGGCTGAGCTTGTTGCAGAATAAACTTTTCTCATTTCGAGGTAGGTACATCTTTATAACATATGTATTAGAATCTATACTTGCCAACCTACATATACCTGTAATGAATCCCACAACATGTGTCATAAATCAATTGCATAAAATATTTTCTAGATTTTTGTGGGCAAATATATCTAGTTTAAGAAACAAACATTGGGTTTCATTAGAAAACATGTGCTATCCTAGGAAAGAAGTATGAATAGACTTTAGATCATTGCATGTAGTCTCAAAGGCTCTCTTTTCTAAGTTATGGTAGAAATTCAGTGTCTCCACATCATTAGTGTGGAGTGAATTCATGTGGAATAAATATTGCAAAAAATTCCACCTTATAATGGTGGGAAGCTTTGGAGCCTCTTAAGTATGGAGAAAAATAGTGAAAGTTAGAGAGGAGATGAAATGCAACATAAGATGGCAAGTAATAGCAGGCATCTCCGATTTTAGAATTTATTACTGGACTAGGGAGCACTTTAACATGTAGAGGGGGCAATGTGGTTGAGGAGGAACTAGAGGTGAGGGTGTTTGTAGGGATGAGGGATGAGATATACTGAAAATAAGGAGCAAGCTTTTAGAGAAGATGATAAATTAAACCTTGGAAACTGTAAAGCCTCCTACAATCTTGGAGATAAATGCCTTGGTGGATGGGGAATTCTCTAGGAAAATTCACAGTCAAGTTTGCATGGGAAATGATGAGATAGAAGAAAGAACTGAAAGAAGAGTACAAGTTGATTTGGGTTAAAGGGCAACCATTAAAGATAAACTTTTTCATGTGGAAGACTTGAAAGAGACGAATTTCCTTAGGTAATAACTTGAAAAAAATGACAATCAACATTATATCTAGATATTGGTGTTTTCTGGTGAAAGAAGAGGTGAAAATAGCCCACTAATTTCTAACAGGCCCCGGAGCCACTAGGCAACGTAGGTAGTTTACTATCTTTGTAGGGATAGACATTAAAGACATACATTTGTAGCACTCATCACCACTCTGTGAACAATGAATGCAACATAAAAATAGAAGGCAGTATATAAAGCTATCCCAATAATCATAATATGGACCATATGGAAGAGAAGAATGGAAGAGAATAAATACAATAAAGCAAGGTAGGAAGTAACACTTATTGAGATGTTATAAAGGGTCCAGGATCTATTATCAAGCTAATTAAAATGTTATATCTTTACATTAGGATAGGAAAAGGAGAGTTGGACTCACATTATTACTAAGTCTAGGAAATACAAGCCAAATTAAATAATTACAGTGTCATTTGGAAATTCCCAAAAAAAATAAGCTCAATTATAACACAGATGGTGCAAGTAGATGCAACCTAGGCTTGAGTGTATTTTCCTTCTGCAGTAGAGATGGCAATGGTGATATGGTATTTGCTAGATCTAAAGGAGTAGGTGTTCCACAAAAACAGAAATAGAAATGAAGACTATTCAATAGGCTTTGGAATTTATTCAAGTGAAAGAGATAAAGGAAGTAAGTATTGAAATGAATTTTCTAACTCTAAAGAAAATGATAGAAAGACAGTGGAAAGTGTCATGGGAACTAATTAAGAATATAGAAGACATAAGGTGTAGACTAAAGTTAACCTAAGCACAAATCAAGCACACATTTAGAGAAGAAAACAAAGTAGTAGATGCTGAGGCAAATGAAATAATTGCTATACCATCCCTATAGACTATCATAGTTTCTATGAGTTACCAATAACAATTAGTAAACAAATAAACTTGGATAAGAGTCAAATTTCCTGTTTGAGGATTTGAACAAGGAAAATTAACATTCAAGCATAAAAAGAGAAGCACGTATATGATTGAGAAGAAGTAATAATCATAAAGATAGCAACAAAGGGTTCTAATAATTACAATCCCATGGGAATTAGGAATAAACACGAGCACAAAAATAATTCTTTTTGCCAGCAAGATGACTCTACTATGCTAATCCTAGCTAGAGGACCTAGCTACCAAAAACCTTCACAAACAAGGGTAAATGGAACCTCCCACCATAATAACCCAGTCTTGGCAATGACATAGAAGAGAACATCAATGAAACAATAACATCTGTAGAGAAACAAGAAACATTTCATAGATCGAACAGATGAGTATCAGAAAGTGGACAAAACAGGAGAAAGGATGGACTTATGAAGCTTCAAGAAATTGAACATTGTCATCACATCACTTCAATCCCTTGGGGATAAACTCAAACCACCTAAAAGAGAGAAGGGGGTCAAATTTGAGCTACAAAATCAAACCAAGATGAGATAAAGTCAGCTCATCAGATGCAAGTGAAGATGATAGAAAAAGCATAACCATTAGTAAGCAAGGATGAGCTTAAAGATAATCCAAAGAAGGTATAAGATGAAATACCGATTCAAGCTTTGATGGAACATTCCACAAAGGAAAGGATGGAGAGAAATAAAGAGTACCAAGTACTCTTGGACAACAATGAGTATTTGTACTACTTTAAGAAAACTTTTCATATTTTTTTTTAGAACGGATTATTTATTGGACCTGTGTTTTTTAGTTGTACTAACTTGGGCTTTGACCTTTTGTTTTTCTTTTTGAATTTAATAAAATGATCCAAAAATCAACCTAAAATTTAATCAAAAAAGACTTTGTTCTATGTAGCTTTAGTATACTAATATATGCATTTTTAGCGATTCTGCTAAGTCAGTTTTGTTATAAGTAGCTATAATTTTGAGCGTCATAGGTGATGATGTCGGATAATGTACTCCTCTAGTCCTAGTATATCTGAATTTCCCATTGGAGAACAATAAACTTGATCCTTTTATCTCATCACCCCTACAAATTTATGTAGTAAATTTTTGCTAGTGACACTCGTTTCCAAACTTGGGAATATCAAAGTTACTGCTGGCAATAGTGGTAGTATAGTACAAGTCGACTCAACTAAGTAACACAAGTCCATTGACTCTTAAAATATAAAATTTGGTTCTTTAAATTTCCTCAATATGCTGTTGGTTTGCTTCATGAACTCATTTTTTAATGCAGTGCAAGATGGGCCTAGTAGGAACATAAATTGGATCTATGAATCAACCACGGTTTGCCCCGTTCTTGTATGATCCAACACGAATATGAATTTATGCAAAGGTAAAACCCGTACACCTCCAAATGTAAGTCTTTCCAATTGGACCGTATAAGTGACCCGGTCAAAATAAGGAAAAGAAGTTGATATTTTTATTGGTGCAAAAATGGACTACCAAAGGGTAAAAGGGTCATTACCTGAATATTTTGCATTTTAAAAAAATTGTTATTAAAATAAAATTCACATAAGAAAAATTTAGTTTACAAAATAATAAAATGGGTTGATTGACTTTCTGAGTAAAACATCTAAAGTTGAGTGACCTTTTAAGTAAAATTCAAAGATGAGTGACATTCGGGGATAAAAGTTCAAAGTTGAGTGACCATTTAAATCCAATGTAGGGGATTCAAACTCTATTACATATACATTTATAATTTTATATATTATAGTATAATTTTCCAGTGAAAGGGATTTAGATGAACCCCTTACATCTCCTTTGTTCTGTCCATGCCTTGGTTTCCTTTTTCCTGACCACAGGGGAGAACATATCTAGCAGCTTATTAATCAATAATGTAGTTTTTAAATTTATTCTTGCTTACAGAAAGACACGTTAACAATAATTGTGTGTACTATTTGTTGAATTTCTAAGTGTATTCTTTGATTAGTTTGATTTGGGTATGGCACTTTTTCTCTAGTTTCTGATTTTCTAATTCTTCTTTAAAACAACAATTAGATATTTGCTAACTGAAAATTTATGTTTTTACTTAGACCTTAAAAAATATGTGAGAAAACATGGCATCCAATTATGTAGTTATGAATTATCAAAAATAGCAGAAAGGTGATTATCACTGTGTCATAATTTGGGAAAGAGGGAAATGACAAGAGTGCCTTCACTTAAAAGTGCTGAAAAACATGCACAATCGTTACAAGTCATGTGATGACTCCTGACGTATGGTTATGAGTCATCACAATAAATCATAGTTTGGGAAGTAGATTAGAGACACTTCATCATTTTGGTAACGACACATACCCTACAACTTATGACCAGACCCTATAACTTATAGAGTCTAGTGGTCTTCAAAGAAGTAGCTTTGGGCATTTATACTGGATTGCCTGTGACTTGTACATCGCAACTCGTAATGACTTGTACTGGATTACCAATTTTGATCATGAAGAAACTTAGTGAACCTACACTGGTTTGTTTACAGATGATACTATTCGACTTGAATAGAGTCTTCACAACTCAGTACCCAAGTGATACCCTGAGCAATGAGCCTAAAACCCAGAAATTTTCAGGGATCAAAACTTGGGGTATTACATTTTCCCCCAAGGGTTATTCGTCCCTAACTGATGATTCAAGGCATCCATTATAATTTTTATAAAAATGAAATACAACCACAATTCTATTAACAAAGTTAAAATCAAAGAAAGTAGGAAAACACATACCTTAAGCAAGGTTATCCAGTGCGGTGAACAAGAACAGATACATGGACTTCATGTCCTCTTCAGCTTCCCAAGTAGCTTCTTCTACCTTTTGGTTCCTCCATAGAGCCTTTATCGAAGCCACATCCTTAGTCCATAAATTATGGACTTGTCGATTAAAAATCACCTCCAATATTTCCTCATAAGACAAGAAATTTGAAGACCAACACTCTCAATAGGTGCAATCAAAGAAGGATTTCCCACACACTTCTCTAACATCGAATCATGAAAAACCAGATGAATGGAATCCAAACTCGAAGGCAATTCCAACTCGTAAGAAATATCATCCACTCTTCTCAAAATCAAATATGGGCCCATATATTGTAGATTGACTTTTCTCATCTTTCAAAACCTCATCACTTCCATTATGGGAGACAACTTTAAGAACAACCAATTGCCAACATCCAACTCCAACTCTCTTTGGCTCACACCCCTATTGGACTTTTAGTGATTCTGAGCGGACTTAAGCGTATCTCTAATCGCCTTCACCTTCTCCATAGCATGATGAACCAAATCAGGACCAAGTAACCTAATCTCCTCAACTTTGAACCATCCAATAGGAGACCTATATCTCCTACCATACAATGCCTCGAATGGAGCCATCTGGATTCTCAAGTAATAACTGTTGTTATACAAAAACTCAATGAGAGGAAAATGATCAACCCAACTACCACCTAAATCAATCACACAAGCCTTTTGCATATCCTCGAAAGTTTTAATATTCCTTTTCATTTGTCCATTCGTCTGAGGGTGAAAAGTGGTTCTAAGTTTCACCTTAGTCCCCAAACCTCTTTGAAATAAATGCCAAAAGTAAGATGAAAACTATATACCTCTATATGATATAATGGAAACTTAAGAAGCATGCAACTTTATGATCTCCTGAATAAAAAGTTAAGCATAATACTCTATAGAAAAGGTAATCCTCACAGGAAAGATTTGAGCAAAATTAGTCATCCTATCCATGATAACCCAAATGGAAACAAACTAATTGCGAGACTACAAAAGACATGTAAAAAAATCCATGTTGATCACCTCCCACTTCCACATCAATAAGTCTATATCTTTAGATATGCCACTAGGCTTTAATTTTTCTGTCACACCTCAAATCCTATTGGTACGAACAAGCACCCCTAGTCATGAAAGCCTGAGAGAACTGATGCATAACCTAGTACTTCTCATGTATGTAACTATAATAACCAAAGGTTTTGCTATACCTGGACATAATGCATTGATGGGAAATATATTTGTAGGATCAGGTACATTACATTCCTTTCTTTATTTTACCTTTATTACTTCATAATCTTTGTAAGTCATATAATACAAATGACCTATTGATTAGTGGTAAATAGAGAAATTGGGATTGGCCCATGCTAGGCTTACGCCCCAGAGCTGCCACCTATAAATAAATATTGGGATCGGCCCATGCTGGGCTTATGCGCCTAAGCTGCCACCCACATATAAAGGTATCGAGATCGTCCCATGCTAAGCTTATGCCCCTGAGCTGCCACTCATTTTACAAATTTGCATTACTTAGTTTATTTAACCTTTGAGATTGTTACTTTGGTGGTCATAACTTTATGGTACCGTGAAACAATAATCTACCAATAAGATACATGTAAATAAGCACTTAATGCAATAACAATGAGGTAGGGAACTATTGTCACACAAATGAAGTGTTTAGCAGCTGATAATACACATGGGTCTTATTTGAGTAAATTGAGAACTTCTAAAAATTTTTAGTGAAAATAAACGTGTAGGTCTAATAATAAGCATGTTTTGAGGTATTTTAACACATTAGAGAGTGGAAACAAGGTCATTGGCGACAAGAGATAGAATACACTACCATTATGTATCACTTGTTATAGGATAACCTAGGAAGCTTACTTGATTGAACAAATGTCCGATTTCATGCCAAAGAGTGCAAAATAGAGTATGCCTTGCATACCTAGTTATATAAATCCGAAACTAACCTAACTTGACTTCCCTCCTTTTAGATTAATTATCTACAATAGAATATAAGGTAAATTAATATTAGAAACCAACCAACACATTTGAGCTACTTAACTTTACCAAAATAGTAACCGGGCAGTAAGCCCTTAACCTATCAACCGAGGGTGTTATTTTATCCCTTTTCCACTCCAATTATACCCACATGCCATACATGTTATTATAATATTCACCAAAATTATCTTGGCTTCATTATACCCACCAAACAATACGCAAAATGAATTGAGCAGTAAACATATGCAATAATTAGTTCGGTGGTGTACCACCACACCTTTCTTTAATATTTCACTTCAAACAAGTCACACCTTTCTCCAACATCAATCCAGCAGCCCATAATATATACATACAAAATAGTACACAAAATAGCCCCAAATCTTATTTATTATAGCCATCAATTATTGAACCCATCACCTCTTGGGTTCTCAATAACAACACATCCATAATTCTCTCTCAAATTTGTATATAAAGAGAACAAAATGGAGCAGTCACCTTACATCAATTCTACAACTTATTCTTTTTTAATTGAAACTCCTTAAAAACTTCAACTTTCACTTTTCTTCATACTTTAAATCAAAGAAGAAAAGAGATCTCTTAATAATAAAGTAATAAATTGAGCAAGTAGCTTGTTCTATATTCTGCCATGAATTAATGATTAAACACTTATAGCATGTTTTCCTAATCTTTCATAAGATAATTAAGTTAAACCATAAGTTTTTTCACTTACCTTGGGCTGCAAAAATTGGGGGTAATCCAAGAACCCTAAAAGGAAATATAGGGTTGCTCCTAGTTGCTTTAAAGAAAGTAGAGAGAATTTATGAAGTGTAACCTTTTTTGTGTCTTAAGAATGGGAAATGACCAGAAACTTGGTCTTATAAAGGAACTATTTTTGGCCATCCACTAAGCTGGATTTTGGACCTCAAATTTGGTCAAATTGATCCAAGTAGGTGATGCACCTACTTAAAGAGATTAAGCTGCTCAAACGGTCAAAGTAGGTGATGTACCTACTTGTCCCATTTCTTAATTGGGCTCAATCACACTTGGGCCATGGTAGATTTGTGTGTTGCGCCATTTCTCTATTTTTCTTCTTTTTTTATACAATTTGGGCCCAATGAATACATTAATATAGGCCCAAATCTGATCCATAGACATGGGTCCATTAACTTGGTCCAAATACCTTAAGTAGGTGACTCACCTACTAGTTTAATTATGTCAATAAATCACCTCAATATTCCATTCTATTTCCAGCTCCTAAACATCTTAATCTAACTTATAACTTGTACACACCTGGTCACTTTAAACTTTAGATTTAAATATCGACTTTAGATTGAAGTTAAATAGTTGTATCAATGGTTACTTGATCGTGTCACATAAAAAGGTATGGGAAACATCTAGAATTGCATCTACACCATTAAATTTTGCATAACAAATCTCATCCATTATCTACCACAATGCTATACCAAGTTACATATCAATAGAACAAGTACATGCAATGTACGGGGTGTCATATTCTCCCCCCTTAGGAACATTCATTCTCGAATGTTAGCATAACTGTCCAACCAAAATCAGTTCAAGCCTAAGTTAAATATCACTATTATCACATAGTATTTATATATTATACTTGTTATTTTTCTAATTCATAATCTTGGACTTCCTCTTTATATTTAAATAAATGGGGGTACTTGGATTTCATCGCTTGTTCAGCTTCCCATATGATCTCTTCTACTTGTTGATTTCTCCACAACACTTTTACATAAACTATTTCCTTATTCCTTAACTTTTTAACTTGTCGATACAGAATAGCAATAGGTATTTCTTCATAGGTGAGATCTTCCATAACTTGTACATCTTCAGTGGGAGTAATATGGGATGGATCTCTAATGCACTTTCGAAGCATTGAGATGTGAAATACTGGATGAACTGTTGAGAGCTCTTGGGATAGCTCTAATTCATAAGCAACTTGGCTGAACGTTTGAGTAATCTTATATGGGCCTATATAATGTGGACTTTGTTTTCCTTTCTTACCAAATCTCATTACCTCTTTCATTAGTGACACCTTTAAGAATACCCAATCACCGATAACAAACTCTAGCCCCCTTCTTCTAATATCCACATATGATTTGTGTTGACTTTAGGCTATTTTCAGCTGCTGTTGGATAACTTTAACCTTTTTCCCAACTTAATGAACAAGATCTGGCCTAAAAAAGGCAGTTCCACCCACTTTAAACCATCCAATTGGTGATCTACACTTTCTTCCATACAAAGCTTCATGTGGTGCCATTTTGGTGCTTGAATGATAGCTATTATTGTATGCAAACTCGATGAGAGGTAAATGATCATCCCAACTGCCTTTTAAGTCTAATACAAAATCTCGTAGAATATCTTTAAGTGTTTGAATGGTACATTCTTTTTGTCCATCTGTTTGAGGGTGAAAAGTTGTGCTTAAAGTATTTTGTGTTCCTAAATTTCTCTGAAAGGACTTCCAAAAATTTGCAGTAAATTAGGCTCCCCTATTTGATATTATAGTGGTTGGTACTTGTAATGCCCTGCATTCTATAAACCAAACACCACAGGATGGTCATGATCCCGAAGGACCACAAGTTAAGCATCGACTGATATCTATACCTGAGCACTTCATAATATAATAGAATAAATGCGAAAAACTGGCAAAAACTTGCTATAAGGTTCAAAACATCTAAAATATACAAATCTGAAAACCTAATACTGTCTGAACTCTGGAGTTGATGGGACATATCCCCAACTTACTCCATCTCCTAAAATAAACTGAATCTAATATAATAATGAAATAAAGGTCATCATCGAATAAAGAGGACTCACTATTGGGTCTACTGCAACTGACTAAAACTGAACTACTCTAGATGCTCTGAATCTCGTGTGCCTGAACCTATGATATTAAACATCATAGCACAAGAAACGGGTATGCGATCAGTACATGGGAATGTACTGGCATGCTATATGAGGCAAGGCTAAATACAAGGGCTATATGCATGATCAATATCTAACTGAATAATATGCAAGAGCTGGATTAGAATACATATAGAATCTGTAACTACTGAACGTACTGTGCATACTGTGACTGAGCATACTGGGACTGAATTTGATTACTGATATTGAATATACTATTAATATGAGGTTTCTGAACATACTGAGATTTTGAGTATCTAAAGCTACTAAAATTGAAATATGAGTTTACTGATGCTAACTGATTGCATTAGAGATCAGGCCTATCCAGCGTGTGATCTTTAAGCATACTGATAAGAACAATGATTGAAGAAATTTAGGATCAATCCTATCTAGTGGGTGATCTCTGAATCTACTGATAGTGATAATGATTAACTGAGATTGAGATCAAGCCTATCTAATAGGTTATATCTAGATCTATTGGTACTGATACTGACTTACTTTATTTGAGACCAGGCCTATCTAGTGGGTGGTATATGAATCTGTGGAACTATCTAAGTTCCTTACTAAGCTAAGTGACAGTATTTGATAGTCCTAAATTTTGAATTTCTATTTTAAAGATTAAGACAGAACTGTGGTTGTAACTGTGGGAGTTCTCACTTAACCGACATGCCCCAAATCTGATCTAGTGGGGTCCAACCTATAACCCCAGTTGGAAGGGTGTCAATACCGTGCCATAGGTAAAAACCTCTACTATTGTTAAGCCTCTTTAACGGGTGACCCTGAACAGGAAGTCAATCTTAAGGAAGTATGATAGTTAATCCTTAATCTAATGGGTGACTCCTATTCCTGCGCTGGCTACGTAGTTCTGGAGTTTACGGACTATTACTAACAACTCTGCCTCTCTAACAGGGAATCTATCATCCCTGCACTAGCTTGGTGCTAGTTCCTACTCCCAACTAATTCTTAACTGAACTTAGACTAATCCTAATCTGTTAATGTTCATCTTACTTTACTGATCTGACTGAGTTCACTTGGTTGCATTATTTGATGGAATACTTATGAATTCTACTTTCTGTCTGAATGTCACTGAGTCCAGTGACTTACTAAGCTTTACTGAAATCTTAACTGAGTACTGAGCTTGATTATACTGAATATTGAGAATGTATTGAACTAGTAATGAGATTGATGAATTGCCTTAATGTTCTATCACTGACTGAATTCTATAGATCATAGAATGACTGAGATTATCTTGAGAATGACTCGGCTCTAGGCAAGAAGCTAAGTTTTTGGGTATAAATACCCCCAGGACTCGATAGCATAAATAAATAAGACAAGACCACACTTGAATATCATGAAAATGGACTTTCATTCACAACACAATCCATATAATATCTCGTCAATCACTTGAATGTCATAAACACGTAAATGTATAGGGTCTGCATACTAATATCCCATAGTTGTTCAATAAGGAATACCCATAGATAAGAATGCATGAAACTTATCATAATACATTAACTAAGGAATTTCAACAAACGCTTGGCGTGCACTAGTTATCACATAATTGGGGATTCCATGCTTAACATACTAAAAAGGCACTATTCTCTTTAATTAGGCATTCTATCAAACATATAGGGAGCATGCTTTGGTTATACAATAGATTTTATACTTAACTATCATGAATACATCAATATCATGCAACTTGAAGTGATTTTTATCATGAATATCAAATAGTAGGATCAAATCTTGGATCATTGAAATCAAGTCATAAATAAAACTCATCAACAACATGAACTTCAATTTCTAGTTACAAAAATCATGAAAATCTCATAAATATAGAATCTTGAATTAGAAAAGGATTCTTGAACTTCTTGGATAAAAGGAACCCAAGAATCAACATCTAACATACCTTAAAGGCTTGAATCTTGAAAGATAATGTCTTTTCTTGAAGGTTCTTGAATTGGGAATAATAATTTCTTGGTTTCCTTGAAGGAGAGCTTGAATCTTATTCTTGGGAGATGATCTTGAGAAGAAACTCTAATTTTCTTATTCTTGAGAGTGAAGAGGATTTAAGGGTTTTTAAAACTGATTTATGATAGTTATGTACATGGTTTTGATTATTTAAGTCATGGAACGTGAAGGAAAAGTCCAAAATACCCCTATAAAACCACTTTCTAGTTGCTGAAATTCTCGGCTGACAACCAAGGTTGATAAGCCATAAGATCTGTGATAGTCGGTTAGCCCAAGTCATCACCTAGGAGCTGGAATTGATGGGTTTCTGAATAAGCTTGATGACATGGCTGATAAGTCATCAAAAATGTGATAAGACATCAGACAGGTCGTCACTCAATTTCCAGGCTGACTTGCTGTAGTAAAATCGGTATAACTTTTTGTTCCGATATCGGATATGGGAGAAATTGGTATCATTGGAAATATAATTCAATTATATATCATTTGGTGGGTTATTATCTCTAAAATTCATAGTATAATGAGATATATATTCGTTTGAAGTTTACTATGGCAATATTCTTCTCAAGAATTCAATCGGTAAGGAATGTTTTAAGTATTTTAATAGCTAGGACGTATTTGAGACCTTAATACACAATTTTTTTCTCATAATCTTGAAGAGTGGTTAGAATATCTATTGGGAATCTCGGTGTATTACAATATCTCCTCCTTGGGAACATTCGCCCTCAAATGTCGCTTGTTTGTCTAAGAGTACTGATCGGCTGAGCTTACTTAAGGGATGAGAAAATCTAAAATATGACTATGCAACTGGAACTACTAATATTCTGAGTTCTCATTCTCAATATGCATATCTGATGTATGGGATAAACGGTTGAAACTATTGATAAGCTGAATTCTCATAATGAACAACATATCAGATGCATGGATACTTGACTGAGTTGCTCTCATGAATGCATGACTGAATACACTGATGAACTGAACTTTTCTACTAAACATGCATATCTAATGCATGAATATTTGACTAAACTGTTTCTTAAAAACTTGACTGACTAGGCAATGATAACTGATGCAAAACTTGAAATGAGAATCTGAGCATAAAATTGAATGGGTTTTAGGAATTAAAAACATCGGGTAGTTATAGGGTATCTCACCCTTGGGACACTATGTCCCTTTAAGAACACTTACTTCACCGAAGTATTTAAGAAAACTGAGGCGATGCACAAGGCACCTATGTACTGGTTCATAACTAAATGTCTAGGATTTGACTCTATTACATGATGCATGAACTGAGTTATACTCAAAACTACTAGAATATTCTATCTTGGAATACTTACATGCCTGATATTTTTGATAGAATGATTAGATGAAAATATGAGAAAACAAACTATACAAATCTGACTATCTGACTGCTAAACTTACTTGCTGGTTCTACTAACGAACTTATGCTGAAAACTTAAGCTCAAACGAGAGGAAAGTACCTAACAGTTCATATCATAAATAAACAAGACTCATAACGTACCCGTATCTTTGTTAGGGAAACTTTCTTGATTATGGCGAGCCTGAAGTGCATAAAGTCTGTTCTGATGCTGACTAATATTGGTACCAAAAGTGGCACCCTGCTGATGCAATTTTCTACCCCTCTGAGCTAGCACTCTACACTACCGCATCCTGTGGCCTGGATTACTACATCCAAAGCATATCTGACTATTTGCTCTACACATACCTAGGTGATTCTTGCTACACTCTTCACAAAGTGGATAGGTATAAACACTACTGTACTACCCTGGGTTTTGGATCCTGGCGCGCCATCATGACTAATATTCCAAAACTTTGGTGTGGGCACACAAGCGGAGGATGGAGCTGGGACTAAAACCTTTCGGGAATACTGAGAACGGTTACCACCCTGTGACCCTACCTCAAAAAAGTTGTGACTACCTATTCTGGATCTCTTATTAGATCTCTCTCTCTTTCTACTTAGATTTATCTGCCTCTATCTACTGAGCATGCATTATTAATCTAGCAATATCTATGTTTCTATTGCGCATGGAAGTTCTACACTCGTTCAACACCAACTCGGATACACCAGTCACAAACTTACTTATGCTTGCTCTAGGGTTAGCTATCAAGTCAGAAGCATACTTAGCTAACTGGTTGAACTTAAGGCAATACTCCTTTACTGTCATGGAGCCTTTTATTAGGTTCATAAACTCTTGTACCTTAGATTCGCTCATCTCTAGCAGGAAAAACTTATCTAAGAAGGTATCATAAAATACTTGCCAAGTCACGGGGCTGTATCCTCCCCTCTACTTTTCTTCCATATCACTACCCAATCATGAGCAATATCCTTCAGCCTATAGGATGCTAACTCTACACTCTCCACCTCAAAAACATTCATAATCTTGGTGATCTTCTGTACCTCTTCAAGATAAAGTGTTGGGTCCTCGTCTGCTACTGACCCAAAGTATTTTGATGGGTTTATTCTTATGAAATTTCTAATCCTGGCTGTGGCTAAATCCCCATATGGTTGATGTGGGGATGCATCCTGATGATTCCCTTAAACATTAGCCGTCATAGCTTGGGATAGCGCCTGGAAAGCTTCCTAAAACTCTGCATGTAACAAATTCTCACTCGAAGTATCTATGGGATAAGGTGGCTGGTTATCATCCCTACAAGCATTGGCTTTACGAGGAGGCATACTCTATAAATAGAAGAAAGTGATGGATTAGACTGAGGATTAACTTGAGCACATGCTCACTCACATGACATGAACACTGAAAGAAGGGAGACTGTTCCTAAAAACATCTTATAGCCTCCTATACATAAATATGGAATGCAACACACCCATGCACAAGACTCTACTATATTTGACTTTTCAGACTTCCTATGACACTATTGAACCTTAGGCTCTGATACCAAGTTTGTAATGCCTTGATATTCTATAATCGGAATGCCAAATGATGCTCATGATCCTGAAGGACCACAAGCTAACCCTCTACTGAAATGAGCACTTTATAATATAATATAATAAATACAAAAAACTGGCAAAAACTTGTCATAAGGTTCAAAACATCTATAATACACAAATCTAAAAACTGAATACTTATATATCTGTCTGAAATGCCTCTAACTATCTGAACTCTGGAGTTGATGGGACATGTCCCCAACTTACTTGATCTACTAAAATAAAATGAATATAATATAATAATAAAATAAAGATCATCCTCGAATCAAGAGGACTCACTGCTGGTTCTATTGCAACTGACTAAAACTGAACTACCATGGATGCTCTAGATCTAGTGTGCCTGAACCTATGATATTAAACATCATAGTGCAAGAAATGGGTATGTGATCAGTACGTGGGAAAATATTGGCATGCTAAATGAGGTAAGGCTAAATGCAAGGGCTATATGCATGATTAATAACTAACTGAATGATATGCAAGAGCTGGATTATCATACATAGAGAATCTGTAACTGTTGAATATACTATGCATACTATGACTGAGCATACTGTGATTTTGAGTATCTGAAGTTTCTAAAACTTAAATCTAAGTTTATAGATGCTAACTGATTGTATCAGAGATCGAGCCTATCTAGTGGGTGATCTTTGAGCATACTGATAAGAACAATGATTGAAGAAATTTGAGATCAAGCCTATCTAGTGGGTGATCTCTGAATTTGCTGATAGTAATAACAATTATCTGAGATTGAGATCAGGCTAATCTAACGTGTAATCTCTGGATCTATTGGTACTGATACTGACTTACTTTATTTGAGACCAGGCCTATCTAGCGGGTGGTCAAAGAATCTATGGAACTATCTAAGTTCTTTACTAAGCTGAGTTACTATATCTGACAGTCCTGAATTTCTGAATTTCTATTCTGAAGATTGGGACTGAAACTGTGGCTGTAACTATAGGAGTTCTCACTTAGCCGACATGCCCTAAATCTGATGTAGTAGGGTCCAACCTGTAAACTCAGCTGGAAGGGTGTCAATACCATGCCACGGGTAAAGGCCTCTGCTATGGTCAAATCTCTTTAATGGGTGACCCTGAACAGGAGGTCAACCCTAAGGCAGTATGATAGTTAAATATTAATATAATGGGTGACTCCTATTCCTGTGCTGGCTACGCAGTTCTGGAGTTTAGGGATTGTTTCTAATGCCTCTATCTCTCTAATGGGGAAGTCGTCTTCCTTGCACTCGTTAGGTGCAAGTTTCTACTCCCAACTGAAGGTGTCTGAACTGAATCTTAACTTAAATTAGACTGAGATAAATCTGTTACTGTTCATCTTACTTTACTAATCTGACCGAGTTCACTTGGTTCCGTTATTTGACAGAATACTTAAGAATTCTACTTTCTGTTTGAATGTGACTGAGTCCTGTGACTTACTAAGCTTTACTGAAATTGGAACTGAGTACTGAGCTCGATTAGACTGAATACTGAGACTGGATTGAACTAGTACTGAGATTACTGAATTTCCTTAATGCTCTGTCACTAACTAAATTTATTGATCATAGCATGACTGAGATAATCTTGAGACTGACTCAGCTCTAGACAAGCAGCTAAGTTTTCAGATATAAATACCCCTAGGACTTGATAGCATAAATAAATAAGATAGGACCACACTTGAATATCATGACAATGGACTTTCATTCACAACACAATCCATAACTAATATCTCGTAGTTGTTTAATAAGGAATACCCATGGATAAGAATGCATGCAACTTATCATAATACATTCACTAAGGCATTTCAACAAATGCTTGGCATGCACTAGTTATCACATAATTGGGGATTTCATGCTTAACTTACTAAAAAGGCACTATTCTCTTTACTTAAGCATTCTATCAAACATATAAAGAGCATGCTTTGGTTATACCACAGATTCTATACTTAATAATCATGAATAAATCAATATCATGCAACTTGAAGGGATTTTTATCATGACCATCACATAGTAGGATCAAAGCTTAGATCTTTGAAATAAAGTCATGAATTAAAACACATCAACAACAGAAATTTCAATTTCTACTTACAAAAATCATGACAATCTCATAAATATATAATCTTGAATTTAGAAAAGGATTCTTGAACTTGTTGGGTGAAAGAATCCCAAGAATCAACATCTAAAATACCTCGAAGGCTTGAATCTTGAAACAAAATGTCTTTTCTTGAAGGTTATTGAATTGGGAATGATAATTTCTTGGTTTCCTTGACGGAAAGTTTGAATCTTGTTCTTGGGAGATGATCTTGAGAGGAAACCCAAATTTTCTTATTCTTAAGAGTGGAGAGGATTTAAGGGTTTTTAAAACTGATTTGTGATGGTTATGTATGTGGTTTTGATGATTTAAGTCGTGGAACAAGAAGAAAAAGACCAAAATACCCCTACAAAACCACTTACCAGTTGCTGAAATTCTCGGCTGACGAACAAGGCTGATAAGCCATCAGATCTGTGATAGCCCATCAACGCAGGTCATCAGCTAGGAGCTGGAATTGATGGGTTACTATCTAAGCTTGATAACATGGCTGATATGTAACACCCCGATTCGCTGAACCAGAATGCTACACGGTGCTCATGACCCCAAGGGACCACAAGGTAACCCATGACTGATATCTATACCTGTATACTGCAAATTATGATATAATAATATGGAATACAGAAAACTATAAGGCCATAAGGTTCAACTGAATAAAACCATATGGGTGAAAATACCCAAAACAACTCAATCTGAAAGCTAAGTCTGAACGTAAATCTGAACATAAATCTGAAAGCCTCTAAACTATCTGGATAAGGAGTTGAAGGAACATGTCTCCAACTAACTTCGTAAAACTGAACTGAAGAAATAAATAAATGTATCAGATCATATTGTCCTCAAATCAATGAGGAATCACTGTGTCTCTGCGATTGGAATGCTACCGCTACTGCTGGGCTGGAGCTCGTGTCTTGGAACCTATGGTGTAACATGAAAAGAAAGCACCATAGCACAAATGCGTCAATACAACTAGAGTACTGAGTTTACGAGGAAGGTAGGCTGAACATAAAGGGTTTCATGCATGAACAACACTGACTGACTAATATGAACTTGGGAGTGCAAATTCATATATATAGAAACTGGGACCGTGAATACGTGATAGCATGACCTGTAAACTAATACATGGTTTACTGATAACTGTCATGACTGATACTGCAACTGATAACATGGACGGCTGTATTTGACAGTCCTGTATATACTAAAATCTGAAGAATGCCCTGAGTTCTTTTATTGAGATTGCTACTGAAACTGTGGGAAGTAGTGTTTAACTGACATGCCCCATGTATGACGTTATGGCTAAGCTGGGGTCCAATCTTTGCCCTGACTGGAGGGGTGTCAATACCGTACAATGGGTAAGGATAGCCTGTGAGTGACCTTTATTTGGAGGGTACTCAATGAGAATGGTGGGAACCCTAAACTGATGGGTTAAGCCACCTCATCAACCCTAATCTAATGGGTTAAGATGTCTCAACCTATGCTGGCTACGTAGTTCTAGAATACAAGGATGACTACTAAGAATCACACCCTGAACTGGCGGGTGATTTCCTATCCTTGGGTTCACTTGATGCTAACCTCTACTCCCATCTGGAGGGACTGGACATGAATAACTGACTGTGCATGACTTAATCTTACTGAATTCCATTGACTGGCAGAATGTTACTAATATCTGAAAACTGACTAAGATCATAAGGTTTTCCTGAGTCGCATGACTGACCGAAGTCTATGGAATCATAGCTTGAGTTCGGATATTGTGAAACATGACATGGCTCTAGGCACACAGCTATAGTTTTTGGGTACGAATACCCCCAGGACTCGATAGGAGGAAACTGACACACATGACATGGCTTGATCACAAGATTTGAGTCCACAATTCACAATATCATAAGTAAGGATTTCATAATAAGAATGATTCTCAATAAACTATCACTTGATTGGGAATGCACACAACATGTATATACTTGCATGGCTTCAATAACATGGTCGTTCCATATCAAAACAATATCATGAGCATCTCATATAACATCTTCAGTTCAAGACAATAGCATGGGGATCGCGTTGAACATAAACTTAGAATATGGAATAGTCATTTTTGGATTATTATGTCATTAAAGCATGATTTCTATTCCCTTAGGTATTTCCACAAACACCTTACATGCACATCTTAGGCATAGGTGGATTCATCAATATTTCAAACATTCAATCACCAATTTCACATGTTAATATGTTAAATACCACCATATCCTTACACAAAACGGACAAAGATCCCATATTAGGCATCATCAAACTCCAACCACATAAACATCAACCACCAACAACATAAATATCATAATACATAATTTATAAGATGGTTCTTGAGCTTCATGGATGAAAGGAGTCCATGAATCAACTCACGCATACCTTAGAAGGAAGATTCTTGATGATTGATAGAGGAATTTCCTTGAAATCGGATCTTCAAGCTTAGTTACGCAACCCTGGTTGTTTTTATCTTTTAGTGCTCTTGGATGATGAGCTTTGATTTTATCTTTTAGTGCTCTTGGATGATGAGCTTTGAGATGATAATAGGGTTGTAATATGTTTAGAACCTATATATTTTGTAGGGTTAAGTTTAGGGACGTGTAAGGAATGTTAAAAGACTTAATTACCCTTAAAATAGCTCAAAATGGAGTGTTTTTGGCACCTGGAACTAACTTAGGCGGCGCCCAAGTGATTGCCTAAGCTAGGTTGGGCGGCGGCTAACCAATCGCCTATGTTTGGTTGGGTGGCGCCTAACTAATCGCCTATCCATACTGTCTCTCAGGAAAATGGGCATAACTTTTCGCTCGGGTATTGGATTAAGGCGAAATTGGTATCGTTGGAAAGCTAATTCGATTCTCTACAATTTGGTGGGTATAAATCATCCAAAATACCACATTAAAATCTAGTTATACTCATTCAAAGATGACTATTTCAAAACCAAACACTAAAACTTGATGGATTCAAAAACTCTTAGTTTGTATTACCTTAAGTGACTCATATGAACATGCTTAATGTATCATAAGCTATCCTATCACTAGGATATTCATTGTAAGTCATGTACTCAAGTATGAATCACAGGATATGAGATTGCATACGTAGGAATACTTATTCACTTCCTAGCTTAGAAACATGCAGGGTATTACAATATCTCCCCCTTGGGAACATTCGTCCTCGAATGGGAATTTACTGAAAAGGGATACAAGACAATAGAACCTGAACTGAACATGAAGAACTGAAACTTGATCTCATGATTGACATGCTAAACATACTGAACTCGTGCATATCTGATGCACGAATAACTGATACATGAATGCATGACTCAGTATGAAACGGTTAATAGGTACCAAGTTTATACTGGAAACATGAACGTGAAACTGTATAAGATTAAGGAGAGCTGTTACCATAAGCTTGATCTGAATTAGCGGGGAAGAGGTAAGGATACTTGGTACACATATCTGCTTCTGCTTCCCAAGTAGCTCCCTCATGAGACTAATTTTGCCAAAGAACCTTGACTAGAGGGACTTCTTTGTTCCTCAATCTATGAGTCTGATAATCTAAGATTTCGACTGGAATCTCTTCATAAGAGAGACTGTTCTGAATGTAGATGCTCTGAATAGGGACAATAATTGCTGGGTCACCTATGCACTTCTTTAGCAAAGAGACATGGAAGATTGGATGGATTGAGGCTATATCTGAAGGCAACTGAGTTTCCCTTTCTTGCGGAACCTCTTGACTCCCTTCATGGGAGAGATCTTAAAATAGACATAGTCATTGACCTCAAACTCAAGATCCTTTCTACGAATATCTGCATAGGACTTCTATCGGCTCTGAGCACCCTGGAGTCTCTCTCTAATCAACAGAACTTTCTCTAAGGCATCAAATACTAAGTCAAGACCTATGATTGAGGCCTTACTAACTTTGAACCAACCAATCGGAGATCTACGACTCCTACCATAGAGAGCTTCGAATGGAGCCATCTGAATACTAGAATGATAGCTATTGTTGTATGCAAACTCAATCAAAGGCAAGTTGTCGTCCCAACTTCCCTTGAAGTCAATTGCACACTCCCTTAGCATATCTTCAGGAGTCTGAATGGTCCTCTCTAGTTGACCATCTGTCTGAGAATGAAATGCTATACTGAGATGGACTTGGGTACCGAGACCCTTTTAGAATGCTTTATAAAAGTGAGATATGAACTGGGTACCTCTGTCTGAGATGACAGATAGTGGAACACCATGTAACCTGACTAACTCCCTGATATAGAGTTTGGAATAATCCTCGGTGGAATAAGAAGTAGGAACAGGAAGGAAATGAGCTAACTTGGTCATTTCATCTATAATGACCCATACTGAATCATGCTGATGACGAGTTCTAGGCAAACCCATTACGAAGTTCATGTTAACTTCTTCCCACTTCCAAGTAGGAATGGTGAACTCTTGCATGGAACTACTAGGTTTCTGATGATCTATCTTAACCTACTGACATGTAGAGCACTTAGCCACAAACTCTGCAACATCTCTTTTCATCCTACTCCACCAATTGATCTCTCACATGTCGCGGTACATCTTAATGGCCCCTGGATGAATAGAGTATCGCGCACCATGCGCTTCTGTAAGAATTCGCTGCCTCAATTCATCTACACCTGGAACACATAGACGCCCCTGACAACGAAGAACACCATCTCTCCCTTGGGAGAAAACCTCAACTTTCTGATTCTGAACTGACTCTTTGAGCTTGACAAGGCTAGGATCCCTATCTTGTTTCTCTTTCACCTCAGAAACTAGAGATGAATCTGAACTACTATGAACACATACACCACTCTTTGAAGAATCGACTAAGTGAACGCCTAGTCTGGCAAGCTGATGGATCTCCTGAGCCATCTTTTTCTTACTATCCTCAACGTGAGAAATACTAAACATGGAGATTCAACTGAGAGCGTCGGCCACAGTATTGGCCTTGCCCGGATGATAAAGAAAACTCATGTCATAATCCTTCAGGAGCTCTAACCACCTTCTTTGGCGGAGATTGAGATCTTTTTGGGAAAAAACATACTGGAGGCTTTTATGGTCTGTGAAGACATCTACATGAACTCCATAGATAAAATGCCTCCAAATCATCAAGGTAAAAACTACCTCTGCTAACTCAAGATCATGAGTAGGATAATTCTTCTCATGTGGCTTTAACTGTCTGGAGAAGTAGGCTATGACCTTACCATGTTGCATGAGGACACAACCTAAATCCATTCTGGATGCATCACAATAGACAACAAAACCATCTGAACCTGTGACTCTGAAAACTTCTAGCTATGCTGAGAATGGTTACCACCCTGTGATCCTACCTGAGAAAAGTTATAACTACCTATTCTAGATCTCTTATTAGATCTCTCTCTCTCCTTAGATATTTCTACCTCTATCTACTGAGCATTCATCATTAACCTACCAAGATCCATATCTCTATTGAGCATGGCAGTTCTACACTCCTTCAACACCAACTCGGATACACCAGACACAAACTTACTTATACTCGCTCTAGGGTCAGCTATTAAGTTAGGAGCATACTTAGATAATTGGTTGAACTTAAAAAAATGCTCCTTTACTGTCAAGGAGCCTTGTCTTAGGTTTATAAACTTATCTAAGAAGGCATCCTGAAATACTTGCCAAGTCATTGGGGCTGCATCCTTGTAACGCCCCAATTTGCTGAACTGAACGCTACACGATGCTTATGACTCCGAAGGACCCAAGCTAACCCATGACTAATATCTGTACCTATGAACTGCATAATATACATGTAAAATATGGAAAATATGAATAATAGGCTATAAGTTTCAACTGACTAGCATATCTGATAAATAATAACACCCATATGGGGTAATGAATACCCAAAACAACTTAAAGATGAATCTAAAATCTTAGTCTCTAAGTACTGTCTGAGTAGGGAGTTGAAGGAATATGTCTCCAAATAACTCCTTAAACTAAAAGCTAACTGAAATAATAAATAAAATCAAATCATATCATCCTTGAATGAAGAGGACTCACTGCAACTCTGTATACTGAAATACGACTTCTACTGCTGATTCGAAACTCGTGTCTCTGAACCTATGGTTTAAAATAAAAGAAAGAACCATAGCACAAATGCATCAGTACAACTGAAAGTACTGAGTATACGAGTGAGGTAGGCTAAATACAAAAGGGCTTACATGTATGAGCAATGATAACTGACTGACTAATATGAATGTTAGAGTGCAAACATGCATACATAGTAACTGAGATCGTGAATGAGTGATATCTAGATCTCTACGCTAACACATAGTTTACTAATATCTAACATGACTAATACTGAAACTTTGATAACATGGATGACTGTGTTTGACAGTCCTGAATCTGATGGAACCGTCTGATTTTTGTACTATAACTGAATTGACTGTATCTGACAGTTTTGGTACTGAAATCTGAAGAACTATCTAACTTCTTTCTCTGAGATCGAGAATGAAACTATGGGAGGTAGTTTTTAATTAATATGTCCCAAATGCACTATAATGGCTGAGATGGGGTCCAATCTGTGCCCTGATTGGAAGGGTATCAATATCACGCCACTGTTAAGAAAAGCAGTGAGTGACCCTCATCTGGTAGGTACTCTAATGAGAAAGGTGGGAACCTAATCTGACAGGTTAAGCCACCTCATCTACCCTCAAATGATAGGTATTTATGTCTCAACCTATGCTGGGTACATAGTTCTGGAACGCAAGGATGACTGCTAAGAATCACAACCTTATCTGACAGTGTGTTCCCATCCTTGGGTTCACTCAGTGCTAACTTCTACTCTCATCTGAAGAGACTGAACATGATTAATTGACTATACATGGACTAAGTAACAGACTTCCATTGACTGACAGAATAGTACTACTATCTGAGAATTAACTAAGATCATAAGATTTCTGAGATTTCCTGAGTGACATGACTGACATAGTTCTATAGATCATGGCTTGACTGAGAGTATCGTGAGAACATAAAATGGCTCTAGGGAAACATTTATATTTTTTAGGTACAAGTACCCCCAGGACTCGATGAAAAGAAACTGACACACATGACTGGCTTGATCATAAGAATAGAGTTCACGATTTACAATATCATAAGTAGGGGATTTCACACTAAGTATAGTTCTTAACATCTTATACACAGAAAGGAAACACATACAACATTTATATACTTGCATAGCTTCAATACCGTGCTCACTCTATGTCACAACAATAACACATATCAATAATGTGTAATTTATGTGGAATCATAAAGCATAGAGCATGGACTTGTCATTTAAGAACTATTAGATATGGGACATGAATCCTATCATCCTAGGCATTTTATCAAACACTTTGCATGCATTATTTTGGCTTAGGCATGTTGATAAAATGTTCACCATATTAAACCACCAAAAATTCATGGGTTTCAACTAACAAACACATATACATCATGAAAACACCTTTTGATATCATCTAGAAATTTAAACAACAAATCATCAACATGTACATGTTCATATCACAACAAGAAAATCATAAAATAATATTTAAAACATGGTTCTTGAACTCTATTATTGAAAGAGATCCATAGATGAATCCTATGCTTACATTAATGGTGATGAAATTGTTGAAAGATTAGACCTTCAAGCTTGATGGTGCAACCCTAGTTGTTTTTCTCCTATTGTGCTCTTGGATAATGAACTTAAGATGTTAATAGGGTTTTAATATGATTAGGAGCTATAATTTTCATAAGGTTAAGTTTAGGGACGTGTAAGGAGTGTCAAAAGACTTAGTTGCCCTCAAAATAACTCAAAAATGAAGTATTTTCGTCACTGGAATCCTAAGTATGCTTGGCACACCTTTTCGCGTAAGCTAGGGTGTGTACCTCACATATTATGGTACAAGCTAAGGTATATGTTGCATACCTTATGGCTTACTTTAGGGTGTGCATCGCACAACCTATGGCATACCCATTCCAGTAGCCTTATGCGATTTATTAGGCGACATACTCCACTTCGCAAAGCCATAACTTCTTGCTTGGGTGTTGGATTTTAGTAAAATTGATATCGTTGGAAAGCTAATTTGATTCTATACAATTTGGTGGGTCTAAATCTATCAAATTACCACATATAAATCAAGTTAGTATTGTTCAAATATTACTTTTGCGAAATCAAGAACTAAAACTTGATGGATTCAAAAGCTCTTAGCTTGCCTTACTCTAAGTGACTCATATGAACATGCTTAACACATCATAAGAATCTTATCACTAGGATACTCATTGTAAGTCATGTACTCAAATATGAATCACAAGATAGGAAGTTTCATACATAGAAACACTGGTTCATTTCCTAGCTTAGAAACATATGAGGTATTACAATATCTTCCCCTTGGAAACATTCGTCCTAGAATGAGACTAACTGAAATGGGGAGAGACGATAAACTGGAGTACGTACAAGACATACACTACTGGAACATGATCTCATAACTAACATGACTGATAAGCTAAACATATCATACTGGACAGGCATATTCGATGCATGAGTAACTGATTCATGAATGCATAACTGAGATTTCTGATAACAGAGTTCTCCCAATCAGAATGCATACTTGATGCATGATTATACACTGGACTGATACATGAATGCATGACTGAATATGCAATGGTACTTGATGCCAGATTTGTGATGAAACATGAGCATGAACTGAATACCAAGTTGTATAGAATACTGAATGAGAAACTGAATAAGCTTAACGAGAACTGTTACCTTGAGATTGATCTAGATTGGCAGAGAAAAGGTAAGATACTTGGTACGCATTTCTGCTTCTGCTTCCCAATTAGCTCCCTCAACGGACTAATTTTTACAAAGTACTTTGACTGGAGGGACTTCTTTTTTCCTCAATATACGAGTTTAATTGTCTAGAATTTCAACTGAAACTTTCTCATAGGAGAGACTGTTCTGAATATCAATGCTCTGAGTGGGGACCCTGACTGATGGGTCACCTGTGCACTGTTTGAGAAAAGAGACATAAAATACTAGATGAAATAAAGCTAGGTCTGAAGGTAATTCGAGAAGTCACCTTACCTAAATTCTAGAAATTATTCTTTTTAATTTGAACTCCTCAAGAACTTCAACTTTCACTTTCCTTCATACTTTAAACCAAAGAAGAAAAGAGATCTCTTAATAATTAAGAAAACAAATGAGCAAGTAGCTTGTTCAATATTCTTACATGAATTAATAATTAAGCACTTATATCATGTTTTCCTAATCTTCCAAGAGATAATTAAGCTAAACCATAAGTGTTTTCACTTATCTTGGGCTGCAAAAGTTGGGGTTTCTCCAAGAACCCTAAAATGAAATATAGGGCTGCTCCTAGTTGCTTTAAAGAAAGTAGAGAGAATTTGTGAATTGTAACCTTTTTTGTGACGTAAGAATGAGGAAAATGACCAGCAACTTGATCTTATAAAGGCCCTATTTTTGGCCATCCACTAAGCTGCATTTTGGACCTTAAATTTGGCCAAATTGTTCCAAGTAGGTGATGCACCTACTTAAAGAGATTAAGATACTCAAAGGGTCAAAGTAGGTGATGCACCTACTTGCCTAAGTTCTTAATTGGGCTCAATCACACTTGGGCCTTGGAAGATTTGTGTGTTGATCCATTTCTCTATTTTTCTTCTTCTTTTATTGAATTTGAACCCAATGAGTACATTAATATAGGCCTAAATTTGATCCATAGACATGGGTCCATTAACTTGGTCCAAATTGCTTAAGTAGGTGACTCACCTTCTAGCTTAATTAAGTCAAGCAAGCACCTCAATATTTCATTCCATTTCCAGCTCCTAATCACCTTAATGTAACTTAAAACTTGTACACACTTGGCCACTTTAAACTTTAGATTCAGATACCGACTTACGATTCCAAGTTAAATGGTTGTATCGATGTTAACTTGATCGTGTCACATAAAAATGTATGGGCAGCATCTAGAATTCCATCTACACCATTAATATTCGCATAACAAATCTCATCCATTACCTACCACAAAGTTATACCAAGCTACATATAAATAGAACAAGTACATGCAATGTACGGGGTGTCACATTTTCAACCTTGACTTGCTGACAAACCATGCACTTAGCCACAAAATTGGCCACATCTTTCTTTATGTTTCTCTACCAATAAATCTACTTCAAATCATGATACATCTTTGTCGAACTTGGATGATCATAGCATGACTCATGACCCTCTATCAAAATCCTTACATGCGACCTATTAACATCAGGAACAGACAATATACCTTGATACCTCAAGATACCATCACCACCAATCTCAATCCATCACTTTCTGCTGACCCATATTATGTTTAATATGCATAAGAATTGGATCCAAAACCAACTTCTCATATGCCTCAGTATGAAGAGATGACTTCACCACCTCTTCAACCATCATACCTCTATCCTCAGAGTCTAACAAATGAACTTCAAAATTAGCTAATCAGAGATTATCCTTTACCAGTCATTGCTTTTCCTTCTCCATGTAAGACATGCTTCCCGTAGACAACCTTCTAATAGCATCAACAACCATATTAGCTTTACCTAGATGATAATTAGGACTAATATCATAATCATTGAGCAACTTAAGCCATCTCCTCTATCTGAGATTCAACTCATTCTAAGTGAACACATACATCAAGCTCTTATGATCTAAACAAATGTCCATATGGATTCCATACAGATAATGGTGCCAAATGTTCAAAGTAAACACAACAACTGCCAACTTCAAATCATGCGTCATATAATTCTTTTCATGGACCTTCAACTACCTAGAAGCATATGATACAAACCTACCATGATGCATGAAAACACAACACAGTCCCACACGAGACGTATTACGTTAAACTACAAAACCATCAGCACCCCCAGGCAGGAGTAGAATCGGAGCCGAAGTCAACTTATCCGTCAACTTTTCAAAGCCACCCTTACAAGAATCAGACCGTAAGAACTTAAACTTTTTCTGGGAAAACTTAGTCAACAGAGTTGTGATAAAAGAAAAACTCTCCACAAACCTTAGAAAAAAAACTCTCCACAAACCTCCTATAATACCCATTTAAACCCAAGAAGCTCCGAATGTCAGTTGGAGTCGTGGGTCTAGGCCACTTCATAATCACTCAATCTTCTGTGGATCTATCTTGATCCCCTCACTAGAAATAAAATGACTAATAAAGGTCACCATATTCAACAAAAACACACACATCTGGAACTTATCATAAAATTGCTGATCCTTAAGAGTCCGCAACGCTACTCAGAGCTGATTGGCATCATCCTCATTGTAATTAGAATATACAAAGATGTCATTAATAAACACAATAACAAATAAGTCCAGGAACTACCTAAACACTGAATTCATAAGATCCATAAATGTTTCTAGGGCATTAGTCAATCCAAATGACATAACCAAAAACTCATAGTTACCATAGTGGGTACGAAAAATAGTGTTAGGGATACTTCTCTTCCTAATCTTCAAATGATGATATCCTAACCAATGATTAATCTTAGAAAGCATCTAGCACCTTGAATCTAGTTGAATAGGTCATAAATCCTAGGAAGAGGGTACTTATTATTCACAGTCCCCTTATTCAATTTATGGTAGTGTATGTATATCCAAAGAGACACATATTTCTTATTCACAAAAAGCACAGGAGCACCCCATGGATAAATGATAGGGTGAATAAAACTCTTATCTAGAAGATCCTTAAATTGCTCCTTTAATTATTTGAACTCGACCGAAGCTATTCTATAAGGAGGGATAGAGATAGGATGGGTATCCGGTAGAAGATTGATATGAAAGGCTATTTCCCTATTGGGAGCAATGTCCAAAAATCATCGGAAAACACTTGAGGAAACTCATTGACTATAAGGATAGATTCCAAAGAGGGACTCTCAAAATTAGAATCCATAACCTAAACAAAATGATATAGATACCCCTTGGAAATCAACTTTCAGGCTTTAAGATAAGAAATAAACCGTCCCTTAGGTACTAGGGAACTCCTTCCCTACTCAATCACAGGAACATTCAGGAATAGAAAATTGACCTTTTGGGTTCTAAAATTAAGAGAAGCAGAGAACGAATAGAGCCAATCCATAGTCAAGATCTCATCAATGTCTACTATAGCTAACTTTATCTGGTCCCCAAAAGTCTTTCCACTATAAATAAACACCACAAAACCCCTATAGACTCTTCGAGCTATAACAAAATAACCCACAGGGTAGACACAAAGAAAGGATTGGAAATACTCTTGGGACCTAAACCAAAATAAACATCCATATAAGGGGTCATATAAAGAAGAGTAGACCCTGGATCAATCAGACAATATACGTCACGTGAAAAAAGCTTTAATATACCAGTGACCACATCAGGAGATTCCTTAAATATTTTGATGGGTGTTAAAAGAATTAAGATAATTCTGACCATTGTCGGTACCAGAAGTAGCACCTTTTTATGCTGGAGCCAAAGAAGTAGCAACAGGGACCTTGTTATCTCCAGAAGGAACCTTAGCAGGACACTTTTATTGCAAATGGCCCAACTTACCATAATTAAAGGACTTATTTCTCCCCTCATCACAAACTCCACGATGCATCTGCCCACAAAAATAATAAGGGGATAAGATGGGGTTGACTGAGCTCCACCAGCCTACGATTGGGCACTTTATGCCTTAAACCCTCTGTCAGTCTGAAGGAAATGATCACCAAATGGTTTTATATATGGAGAACTACTAGTAGAGTAAGAACAAAAATTTTCCCAAGTCTCCCTCTTGTTCTACTGTCTACTATCTCTTCCACTATTATGATGAGCTCCACCATGCTCTGAATACCTAAACTTCTTATTCTATCTTTTCTCTATCTCTTTTTGTTTCTTCTTTTCATCCTCAACTTGTTGTATGTACACCACAAGCCTAGAGATATCCATGTCTTTATTTAACATGGCAGCCTTACATTCCGAAACTATATCCTAAGACAAACTCGAAGAAAATTTCCTCATCCTAGCCCTCATGCTAAGAACAATCGTTGGATATAATTAATGAAACTTAAAAGCATACTCCTTCACAAAGATCATTTCCTACTTTAAGCGCACAAACTCCTTAGCTTTAGCCTCCATCATCACCTGAGGAAAGTAATGATCAATGACAGTACCCAAAAATTCATCCAACTTAGTTGGATCAGCACTATCCCCTCTCAACTACTCCTACTCCTTATACCATTGATATGTCATATTCTTCAACTGATATGCGAAAAATTCCACACCCTGAGAGTAGAAGCATGTATTACTTAGAAAAAATTTTCTATCTCATTAATAAACCCTTAAGGATCTTCCTCAATCTTAGATCCTGTAAAGATCAGAGGACTCAACCTCATAAACTGGATAAATCTATTGACCTCAGAAGATGGAGCAATAGAACCAACACATTTAGAATGGCGATATTGAGAGGCCACTAACAAAGTAAGAAAATGAATAAACTAGCAGAACTCGACATTAGAGATGTCTCCTTGGTATGGCGCAACATGAGCCTTATTAGTTTAATAAGCCCGTGGAGGACTGGTGGAACTCCACGAGGGCAATCAGGAGCAGGGACCCTAGACCGGGTCTGTACCACATAAGTAGAATGACTTCCATCCATATTATCCCCAGATGACACAAAAGATTTTCTTGATCATTAGTTCTTCGAGGAGGCAAGATATGAAATGCGAACAAAAAAAATTAAAGGGGATTTCAAAACCCTAGACTCTATTTCTCGAAAATAGAACACAAGAAAGAAAAAAAATACTAAATGCCTTATAGCTTCTCATTTATAAGTATGGCATGCTATATACTCATAAAAGAGACTCTACTTGACACGACATTGGGGACACCAAATGACGATGAACCTTGTTCCCTAATACCAAGCTTGTCACAACCAAAACCATAGATTAGCCATGATGGGTATCTCAAGTCCATTGAGAATCAAAGACCCCCACCCTTGCCTAGTCAAATAAAATACAATGCATATATAGCAACAGAAGAATATCATATATATAACAAGATAGATAAGCAACTAGATCAGAAAGAAATCTATGAGTGTCAACAACCATTAAAATCTATTGTAATCCACAAATCCTCTAATAACAAAGAATAATCTAAGTTGGGACATGCCCCAGACCATAGACAAAATAAGTTCAAAAGGAAAAGTCTAAAATATAATGTATGAAACAAGTAAACAAAATGAGAGTCTTTCAAAGAACAAAAGATCACTACTTCAATGTTGACACACGAGATGTCTAGAAATCACCAATCACTGTTCAAGGAAAGCAGAAGTATCTTCTTACCCTATATCACATGGGGATACATTGTCTGAGAATGGTAAGTAGGGTAACCACTAAACTTTAAATCAGGGAAGGGATAAACTAATTCCATGATAAAATTAGTTAAGAATCATTCAAAATCAATGTACACAATTATATATATATATATATATATATATATATGTCATGCCATGATAGGGAATAAGGTTTAGCATAAGAGTAAAACATAAACCTGGACTATGTAGCTTGAGGGCCATAAAAACACCTATGCGAGATATGGGTCCACCCCTCGATTAGATGGACCCTAGTGTATTTTAGCCATATGAATCGAAGATATCATAAAAGGGTAGGGAATCCATGAACCTGCGCCATCCATGGTACATATATCAATGGTGTGTCATAAGAAAATGGTCATCAAGACCAACACTCAAGCCAAAAATATGAGTTTCCAGTATCAATCCCTCAGGACCTCCACTTTCATAGCTATCTACACAACCTCTTTTATGCCAAATTAAAACATTTACACATCCACATTTATTGAACCATGATCTTCTATTAAGGCATAAACTATATGTATCATCATACCAATACGCTTGCACGCTAATATCAACATGCCATTTTAATTATCATCACTTGAGGGAATCAACTATCCCACAAGCTCAAATCATTCATCCAAATAAGGGAATGCAAAACCCCCTAGGTTTAATTATTCATTATCATGGAGAATCTACGGCCCCAAGGTTCAATATAAAACCATTATGTTTCATTAAACTTATATATCATGCAGTTGTCCCAAAAGTAGTTTCAATATGCATATACTTATGTTTCAAAGCCAATTTCATAAGGTTGGCTTGAACTTATTACCATTTCTAATTCCAAAAATTTAGTAATTTTGGGGAATCCATGACCCTCATTCCAATTCCCATAAACATGCACCCAATTAGTTTCAAAACTATTAATTTAAATCATGAACAATTGACAAATGTCATCAAAAAAGTAATTCCATCAATAATATTCAAGGACCCTCAACCCAATTTCCACAACCATTTGTTAATCATATGAATAAAAATTTAAACACATGCTTTTAGAAAAAAATGTTTTAGGGAAGAGATATATGCCTGTAATATAAAGAGTTATGGAGAATAAACCAATCTTAGAGCCCTAGATGATCAACCTTGAGAAACCCTAGTTGTTCTTGACTTAGGGAATTTTAGAGAGTAAAGAGTAGTTTATGATTGTTAAAGTGATGAAAATAACCCTTTTTAGGAGTTTTATAGTTGTGGCTTATAATTGAGGAAAGAGGGAAATAACAAGAATGCCATCACATAAAAGTGCAAAAAAAGGCACCCAGTCATTATAGGTAATATGATGACTTTTGACGTACAGTTATAAGTCATCAAAATAAATTGTAGTCTAGGTAGTAGCTTAGAGAACCCTCACCGATTTGGTCATGAGGCAAACCCTACGACTGACGACCAGACCCTATGATTCTAAGAATCTTGTCATCGTCACAATAATAGCTATGGACACAAATACTGGATTGCCTATGACTTGCACATCATGAGTCATAATGAGTCATTATGACTCATTAGGTAAAAATTTATATCAGGATAGAAACTTTGGGAACCTACACTAGTTTGGCTATAGATGACAGTATACGACTCGTATAATGGGTCGTTACCAACGTCATACCCTAGGTAATGATCCTAAAACCTAGAAATATTCCAGGATAAAAACCTAGGGTGTTACAAGAACCTAACTATGGATGAGTTGACTAAGAACCTGAAGACTTATGAACTCAAGAAAAATAAGATAAAGCAAGAAGTGAGTAGATAAAGAAAAGAACTTGGTGTTAAAGCCTACAAAAGGAGAGTCTAGTGAAGAGGATAAATAAACACCATACATCACCAAAAGATTTCTCAAGATTAGAAGGAAGAATAGTGGGATACACTAAAGATAAGACTCAAGCGGTACAACATGGACAGTAAGAGAAATGACATGTGTCACAAAAATGGAAAACATGGTCACTCTATTAAAGATTATCGTCTTTATATAGTAAAATTCAAGAAGTATGTAAAGAATGTTGGAGATAGAGAGAAGAAGATGGATTGGGTCCTTGACAGATATTGCAGAAGAGTTGTTGCTGACAACGTAGTGAAGAAATTCTTAGAGAGCAAGCCTTTGTAGCATTAGTAGATTCCTCTAGTTAGTCAGATGAGTTAGAAAAGTATGAAGATATTTCAATGATGGTGTTTAAAGATGATGCTCAGATTTATGATTTACTCTTTGTATTGATGGCCAATTTTGATGATGAAGAAGATGGCAAGGTAACCATTGAGGATAATAAAGAAAATAATAAATATTATTCACATAAGGAGTTCAGGTACCTTGATACTATCTTTATAGACTCTTTGTGTGAGCTCACTAAACAATAGGACTTATTGATCAAAGGATTTGATGAATTTAAAATAGAAAAGGTAGAAGTAACTAAACACTTGTCTAAGTTACCAGATAGCTACCAATCCCTTTTCTTTTAAAATGATTTTTTGAATGAAAGACTTAATAAAATTACTAACTCCTATTATAAAGGAAAATGTGAAGGTAGAAAAAGTCGGTTTGAGTTGAAAGAAAATTTGACAAAAGCTAATCAAGATTTGACTGCATTATTGGAAAGGAACACTGAGCATGATAGGGACCTGGTCCGGATCAAAGATGAACTTTAAAAGGTTGTCAAATAAACCACTTCTTCTGAAGTTCTAGTAAGTCTTATAATTTGATGATCAAATAATATGGTTGGTCTTGGATTCCACAGTTCAAGTGCACCATATAATCTACACAACAAGTATATTTATGTAAAGAACAATCTCTCTGCACCCTATGTGGTAGAAATGGTCATATGAAAGGCATATGCTCTTTAACATTAGCTGCTGTAAACAAGTTGAGAAGATTTTAAGAATCAAAGAAAAAAAGTGGTGTCTTACCTTCTTGGAGTAAGAAGAATTTATTTTTCCCCTTGTCATCATACTGGGAACTCAAATTTTAATGTGTTCCCTAGGCTAACAAATGATTTTGTCTATAGGGTAGAATAAGAGAAAGCAGCCATCATTAGTACATGGATAGTAGTTACTCTAAGCATATGACTTAGAATATTTTAAGATTTCCTCCCGTTTAATGCTAAAGTAGGAAATGCCTCTTTTGGTGATGGCAAAATGAGATACATTATTGGCATTGGAAAATTTCAAAAAAGTATGAATCACGCCATTGATGATGTGCATTATGTCAATGGCCTTTAATACGGTCTATTGAGTGCATTACAAATTTGTGAAAAAAGAAATAAGGTGAAGTTCCTTTCTGAAAAATGTACTATCACTAGTCTCAAGGATGGTGAGATTATGCTCAAAACATAGAGAAACAAGAACATATATGTTGTTGATCTAGGATCTTGTAACACCAAGAATCTCACATGTCTCATTATTTAGAATGATGCTACTAAATTGTGGCATAAAAGGTTGGGTCATGTAAGTTTTTCCTTACTAAACAAATTCGATAGTAAGGACCTGGTTTGAGGAATGCCAAAGCTGAAGATTGCCTAAACTAAAGTTTGTGATGCCTGTGTAAAGGGAAAATAACACAGGTCCCCCTTCAAGTCAAAGAAACTAGTGAATTCTACCAGACCCTTACTACTTCTTCATATGGACTTATGTAGACCTGTCAAGGTTACAGGTAGAGGAGGAAATAAGTACATTATTATTATAGTTAAAGATTATTACAGCTTTACCTAGACAATGTTTCTGAGATCCAATAAGGACATCTTACCCTTTGAAAAGATGGTGCAAGTAAAGTACAATGAGAAAATTATTGGAATCAGGTTTGACCATGGAACAAAATTTGAAAATGCCATAGTTGATAAATTCTACAATGAGATTAGGATCAATCATAACTTTTCAGCTCCTAGAACACCTTAGAGTTAATGGTCTTTTGGACAGGAAAATAGAACCTTGGTAGACATTGCTAGGAATATATTGATTAATGTAATAATGACTCAAGACTTATGGGATAAAGCAGTTAACATAACTTTTCATATGATAAATTGATGACTTAATATTTCCATTGATGGTAAGACTCCATATGAGTTCAAAACCAAAAGAAAGCCCAAGTTGAGTTACTTCAAACCTTTTGGCTACAAATGTTTTATGCTTAACAATTGTAAGAATGATCTTTGAAAATTTGACCTACGAAATGATAAAGGAATTTTTGTTGGGTATTTCTCAAATAACAAGTCCTACAGAATCTACAACAAGAGATATATAGAGAAAAATATATACGTTATATTTGATGAAGTTGGAAGTGTAGGTCAAGGCCACTCTCATGATGATATAGACATTGAAGAACTTCTAAATGCTCCAAAAAAATTAAAATAGAAATGATGACAAGATAGATAAAAGAACATAGGATAGCATAGATTCCTAGGGACCAGGTCCATCCGATAGAGATGAGGATGATTCAACTAATCATCAAGAACTTTATTCATTGTAATACTCTCAAGAAAATCCTTATCGTCATTCAATATTAGTGGATCACTAGTTCCTTTATGTGAAAACTTCTATGAGTACTGGTCCATGATCAATCTAACCTACTTCTTAAAATCCAGCTAGAAACATCAATCCTTACATTCTATTGGTAATCTACTTACTCTTTAATATTTAGGCATACAAACCAAGAATTGAGCTAAAAAATTATGTGCTTTCCTTGCATTTATATCTCAAGTTGATCTCAAAAATATGAATCAGGCCTTAAAAGATGGTGATTATATAAATGCTATATAGGAAGAGCTATATTAGTTTGAGTGTAGCAAAGTGCGACATCTGGTCCCTCATCCTACGGACAATTCTATCATAGGGACCAAGTGGGTCTATAGAAACAAAGTAGATGAGCATGGTAGCACTATCAAACATAAGGCCAGACTAGTTGTGCAAGGGTATAATCAAGAAGAAAGAAAAGATTATGACGAAATATTTGCACGTATGTCTAGAATGGAAAATATTCTTATTATTATTGCTTTTTCTTCCTACATGGAGTACAAATTATTTCACATGTATGTAAAAAGTGTCTTCCTTAATGGAATTTTTGAACAAGAAGTCTATGTGAAATATCTCCTAGGATTTAAAATCGTAATCTCAAGCTGGATAAGGCCTATTATGGATTGAAGCAAGACCCCAGCTCTTGGTACGAAAGGCTCTAAAAATTCCTGACGAGGGGGTTTGTACCAATAGATTTGAATAACCTTTAACTCATGTTGACAGTTTTCAGTAAAGAGCACCAGATCTCTCCAATTAGTAGGCCAAGTAATGTAAGGATAAGTAGTGATCAAAAACATACTCCTGAAGAACAAGATTTCTTGCCTTCTTACTTGCTGGCACACCTATTCTTCCACAAATTCCAACATATAAATATCAGAGTAACTTGAAGGATTAGTATATGAATTTTATTATGGTGTTTGATAATCTACCACCTCATAAAAAGATTTCTCAAAGGTGTAGTATCATGTTGAATTCCTAAAAAATTAGAAAAGAACCTACACACATGCTTATCAAAATGCCCAGACACAAAGATATGCTCAATAGTGTATTGCCCAGGTCTGTAACAACAAAAACAGTCAACGGTTCATGATCAAATGAATTAATCTTCTTATTTATTGGTAATTTACCCCTAACATCTCTCCACAGTAGAAAAGAAGACTTAAAAGGGACATTTTTGTGCCACGTTAGAGTTTTGGATGGTATCTTGTTCTTTTTTTTCTCACCAGTTCCCAAGTTGAAGAACAAGAGAAGTTGCCACTAGTGTTGGGTTTCAAAATTGCTTGGTCAGGTGTACCTTATTAATATCTGAAATTATTGTTGAGGATCTTATGAATGAAAGCTGAAGGGGCATACTGTCTCACCATGTCCTCATCCTAATTTCCATTGATTAAAAACTGAGAAACAGTCGTGTTGTTGAGCTTAGGATGGAGAATTTTATGATAAGCAAGAGGCCCCACTCTTATTAGATAGTAGTTTTAAAAGAGGTAAGATTGAAAACACACTCTTCTTGAAGGCTAAGGGATAAACCTATATAATTTTCAATTCAATGTTTATAACATCATATTTAGAGGTACAACCAATTCCCTATGTGATGAATTCACCAAATTGATGAGCAGTGAATTTGAGATAAGTATGATGGGGGAGCTTAACTTGTTTCTCAGATTGTAGATAAAGAAAAGTTCAACTGGTACAACTACTTCCCAAATAAATTATATGCATGATCTATTTAAAAGATTCCATATAGAGGGTGTTAAGCCTATTGATACTCCTGTTGGCACTTCTTCAAAATTGGACCTAGATGAATTTACTCCCTCTGTGAATAAAACTATGTATAGAGGAATTATTAATTCATTAATATATCTTATGCTGATAGTCCTAACATTGTGTTCAATATAGGGATGTGTGTTAGATTCATAGCATGTCCAAAGGAATATCATTTAAAGGCTTCCAAAAGAATTATACGATATCTCAAAGGGACTTTTGGCCTAGTCCTCCTCTATCCCGCTAATGAAAACTTTTATGTGGTCTGTTATGCAATTGCAGACTGTGTTGGGTATGTGGTTGATAGGAAATGTACATTACCAATGGCTCAATTGTTAGGGTATTCCTTGATTTCCTAAGGTACCCAGAAACAAAATTTAGTGGATCTTACAATTACTGAAGCTGAGTATGTGGTAGATAGTTCTTATTATGCTCAGTTTCTTTGGATTAAGACATAAATTACAGATTTTGGGATTCTCTTAGATTGTATCCCCTTGTATTATTACAACACAGATGTAGTCAATATGGTTAAGAACCCGATTTAGTACAAGAGGACTAAGTATGTAGATATCATATATCATTTCCTCAATGATAACTTTGAGAATGGATTGATCAAAATGGTCTATTGAAACACTAAATACCAAATATCTAACATCCTTATTAAAGCAATTGTAGGTAGAAATTTGAAAAGAATAGGATGAAGTTGGGTGTGATGAGGAAGAATTGACTATATATTATACTCTCTATTTCTCTAGGATGGATATGAGTTAATAAGAAGGTATCCAGGTAAGGTAATGTTATGGGTGTCTAACTCAGTCTCCTATCTATTGAATATATAAACCCATGGTAATAAGAAGAAGACTAAGGAGGAGTATGAGATATTGTCAAGTACAAATGATCATAAATTTATGTAGGGACCAGGTCCCTCGTAAGGTTAGTATATACCCTATCTCTAAATGTGAGTATTTTTAAATTTGAGTGGGTTTCCTGCCTTGTGCTAAAATCTGCAAAAGGAAACTTTCATCCCAAACATCATTCCTATCAAACCAAATACCTTGTTTAACTTATACCTCTTCAGATCTAAACTATTCTCTCGTCTATCTATTTAAACCCTATCTCTCATTCTCTCTCTTTATATTTAACTTTAATTTCTTACAATATCAGTTACCTAAATAATTTCTCGCCCCTAACATTCATTCAAACATATAATGGTCATTAGTATCGGTTATGAAGTCTTAATCATCTCATTCACTTCCTTCTTTAAATAAACCAAAACTCCTTCAAGTTGAATCTCCCCTATCTTCTTTATGTCCTCCTAATATAGACCTACAAAACCCATTTTCTATAGTTTAGTTCACTCAATCCTTACTTCCAAGTATGTCAGTCTCTCCGCTCCTCGGGAAAATAAAATACATCATCATCTTCTTTTCAATTGTTAGTTTGTTAATACACCCCTATATTACTACTCCAATTAGCTTTATTCCCATTAAAAAGGGTCAGAGTCTCTTGCTAAATTATCATCCCAACCTAGTCCTCAGGCTTCCTTACCAATCTCTTCTTTCCAAATTCCTGCTTTTAAGGAACATATTCTATTAAATACTTTAGAGAGCTATGATATTTATGAACATATGTTTGAGGGTTATCTCCAAACAAAAAAAGGTATATCTTTTACTATTCTGGAAATGATTAAGGCTATGGTCATTTAGGGCTGGACTACCCAGAGCAAGGAGGCACCTTGAAAAAATAGTTCTCACACTCCTCCTAAAAGGGACAACACTTTCGGATCTCCATCAACAAGATTACAAGAGGATCATCTTGAGGTTTTTTAGAAAGAGATGAGATCCGCCCCGCCCATCTTGAAGTGACTGACTAGGCTGGGGAAGATACAAAAACCACTGACAATTATGATTAAAAGCCATAGTCATGGAAAGTGACTAAAAAGGGTATTTTCCACTATAGGGTGTCGTCAAAAGTTGAAAAAAATACATAGGACAAGGTTGAGTTCCCAGAGGTTAATGATCATTGTCATGATTTAAAGTAAGTGCAGCACCCAAAAGAAGAAAACTCGGAAGAAAAAAGTTATCTTTGAGTTTGAAAACCGTAGTAGATCTTTTGGCTAAGGGGGAGGCTAAGAATACTGAGAGAGATAGTAAGTTTGAATAAGAGAGTGATAAGGGTGTGTCAAAGAGTGCAGCCACACAAAGGGCCAAAATAAAGGCAGGTACTCCTTTTCCACTAAAGAAGAGAAGGTTCAATAGAGTGATAATAAAGAAGCGTGTATCAACCAGTGGTAGTAATAGGAAAGTAGATGAGTTGCAAAGCACTAAGGGACCAGGTCCTAGTTCAAAAGTTGCCAGGTCCTCAAAAAGATCTGGTGTTTCAGTTACAAGACATCTACTTCTAAATGCAAAGGCAAGGTACACACAAGGGTAGCAAGGTAGGAAATACTCAGGACCCTAGGAAGTTCTAAGGGGTCGTATGTTTGACCCAGAGATTGCTATTATGATAGGCATGGTCTAGTTGATGGAAATAGTGAATTTTTAGAGTTAGGAGCACTTGTTTAAACCTCCAGTTCTCACCCTTAATGAAAAAGAAGTAAGGATGTTTTATCATAACCTTTACTTCTCTGATGATGGTCTCTATTGCATGATGCAAGTACATGATATGAATATTTCTATTGATGAGAAAGTTTTGGAAGAAGTGTTGGGAGTTCACACTCAAGGGACAAGGTCTCTAAAAGATAATTATTGTTCTAAAAATTTTATAAAGACAATTTGAATGTCAAGAATATGACAAAGAATTCCCTCAAAGGGAAATATCATCTTTTATTTAAATTGATACACAATGCTTTCTTTCAAAGAATTGTGAAGCATACTATTGTCACAAATCCCGACTTGTTCCTCATGGAAGCTCTGGAAAAATTTAAGAATTTGACCCTTCCTATTATTATTATAAAACATATTCTCAAGGTAATGACGACCAAGGATGTTAATTATGGGTTAGTATATGGGTTTCTCTCGACGAAGATGTTTTCATACTTTGATGTCGAGTATATACTTGAGAAAGAAGGGTCTGTCAATAAATGTTTACATTGTTAGAAAATAAATGAGTTCATTCCAAAAAGATGTAGAGTGAATTCAAAATCTATGGTGGCAGACTTAATTAAAGTGTAAACTAGGTTGAGGGGAGAAAGAGAAAATATTACTCCCACCTTTCACAAAAGGATGCATTGATTGCTACTGTAAAGGTAGCCCTCATGAAAGCTCAAGAAGAGGTACTAGGGTGAATCAAGGGTATGCACACTATAAATGACATATTGCATGCTAAGGTTCAGCAATTGAAGGGTAAATTTGAGGATCTGACTCAACAACTATTAAAGAATCATGCAGCTAAAAATAAGTGAATCGCTTTTTTCTTCACTGCTTATCCACTATCAGTCTGGTACTTCTACCTAATCTTTGTTCAACCTGGTCCCTATCATGTCTTGACCTTTTAAGCCCTATTCTTTCAATCCTTTTATCATATTCCTTTAAACCCTATTTTTTTGGTTCTATTGCTGTGGTCTTAGCTATACTTCATTTTATGATGCTTCTTTGTTTTAGATATTGTACCATGCTAACTTTAATGATCAATGAATACCTTGTGTTTTGATTCTATGACTCATCTCACTATTTTGATTTTTCCTTGTAATGTCAGTGTAGCCTTAATGACCATGAGTTAACATGTGTACTTATCTTTATGTGATTTATTTCTTTGTCTCTTTGATAATGAGAAAAAGGGAAAGATGAGGCACCGTGTGTGAGGAATGAGATACCATGTATAATGGTGTGAGTCTTTGTGTGTAAGGTCAGTAACTAATACCTATGAACCAAGGATCAGGTCCTTATATGTAGGGGCAAGAGAAGTATAGAAGGAGTATCAGTGATAGGGAAATAGATCTATAAAGAGTTATAGTAGTGAAAGAGGGAAGGACTAAGACTCGTCGTAGTGGACTGTATAAAAAGTAGAGTGTGGCTTTGTCATCATCAAAGAAAGGATAAATTTTCAAGTCCTTTGTTTTGATGATTCAAAATCCACCAACATTAGGATATGTTTCATAAAGAGATATAGTAG